>NC_056747.1:1032675172-1032725172 GCF_019279795.1 Protopterus annectens | reverse complement strand
TTACCTCTACTGTAAACATTTAAACTGCAACCTATCTCGACTACTCTCATCTGTAAACTCATCCAGAAACTTAAGCCCTGCACACCTTCTGCTGACCAAATACCATCAGAATACTTACAAAAAGCAGCTAAGGTAATTGCATACCCTGTATCCATCCTCATCAACAGAACCTTTACAGAAGGAATCATTCCAGACATTTGGAAAATCTCCCATACTATTCCCCTTCATAAAGGTGGGAATTCAAATGATTACTCTAATTACAGACCTATAGCTTTATTATCTCCTTTAGCCAAAATAATGGAAAAATGCATGCACCAACAACTACTACATCATTTATCTCAACACAACATTCTAGCAAACTGTCAACATGGCTTTAGACCATCACACAGTACCACAACTGCCCTGCTATCTTTTATAGATACCATCAATAGAAACCGCAACAACAATAACCTCTCATCTGCTCTCTTTATTGACCTCTCAAAAGCTTTTGACATGGTCAGCCATGCCCTTCTCATCAACATTCTAAAGTCCCTCTCCTTTGACCATCAGACTATTAAATGGTTTAGGTCTTATCTGAGCAATAGGCAACAAGCAGTTCTCTGGCAAAACAACATATCATCTCTTCAGCCAGTTACCCTCGGAGTCCCACAAGGCTCTATTCTAGGACCACTTCTCTTCTCACTATTTATCAATAAACTCCACACAACAATCCCCCAAGCCACTTGCATACAATACGCAGATGATTCTACGCTAGTATGCACAGCAAACTCCCCCTCAGAACTACATTCTCTAACCCAGAAAATATTTAACATAGTAGAAACATGGTTTACAAATAGATGCCTCCTTCTCAATGCTAAAAAACTAAGCTCCTTCTCTTTACACCAACAAACAAATCCGCCCACATAAACTTCTCTGTTATTTCCAATAATGGTACTATTATGCTCCCTGACACAACCACTAAACTGCTAGGAATAACTATTGACAATAACCTGACTTTTGATTGCCACATAAATAATACTATTAAAACTGTCAACAGAAAAATAGGCTCCTTATATAAGATCAAACCTTTCCTAACTCCTATAGCCAGAACCACAATTGCTCACTCACACTTAATCTCTTCACTTCTGTACGCTTCACCCATATATACTAACCTAAAGAAAAATAATATTACCAAACTAGCAAATTCCTATAATTCCTGCCAGATTTGCCACTGGCAACCCCTTTAGAACTCACCACTGTCTGAATCTAAGGCAACTAGGCTGGCTTGAACTTCAAAACCATACTACCCCAACTCACCATTGCCCACAAGATTTTCTACCAACCCAACAGTACTTTTCTTTCCAATCTCATCCAGCCTTACAAAAATCTAAATTCCTTGCGCTGCTCTAAGAAACTACTCGCTTGCTTAGGCAAGTCTAATAACCTGGCTGGAGACTCTCTTTTTTGTAACACAGTGGGAAAACACTGGAACCTCCTGCCCAATGAAGTAACATTACTTTCATCCTTGCCTCTCTTTAAACATAACCTCAAAAAACACCTCCAAACAAACTGGTTATGCCCCTGCAGCAAGCCTGACTAACCATTTCCCTTTACTAAGTATAGTTCCCTAAATTTCGAATTCCTACTATTCTCGCTTAAATTACTAACACTCCTAATGCATTTGTTACATACTAATTCCTAGTAAGATAGACTAACTGATACTCCCAAATTTATATGTCAATAAACTCTCTCTAGTAGATTAATTACTCTTAATTAACTAACTTCTTTTTCTATCTTATTAATACTGGTTGTACAGCTTACTTTCTATCTCTAAGCACAAGTCCTTCTTGTATTTTTATTAAAACCTTTTCTGTCAATTTCTACATTTAATTCTTTAAATTTTAAATTTTTAATTTTTAATGTTGTAATTTCTATAATTGCCGGAGCTTTTCTCCCCGGGCCTCTACTGAAAATGGAAATATATCCAGTTAGACTAGCCAGGTTAACAAATGTAAAATAAATAAATAATAAATAAATAAATATAAATATATAGATATGTTGGTTATTGATGAGTTTTCAAATCCAGGGAAATGATGGCACAGCTGATCAAATGTACTAGCTATGTTTCTATGTGAGATCCTTGTACAGGGAGGATCAGAGAATTTGCCATTCTCCTCTGCGATCTCTGATTTGATATATGCAATTAACAGTGTGTGGAAGGGTGCAGGGGGCTTTCCCTCTGCAAAAAACAGGGTTTTCTATTTTTGTCTTTATTTGCTGATTGACAAGTTGTGTTAAATCAGTTGCTGTTCTATCAAACTAAGTTTCGATGACTTAACGGACATTCATACATATGTGTATATACACATCCCTGTTAAATTATCACATGCTAAGATAAGCAAATTACAGAATATTGAGCTGGAAAGTTCAAAAACCCCAAATTTTGACTAGAATGGAAAATATACTCTCTGCAAGATTCCAGTACACAGGGATCATTGTATTGCTCCTTTCTACACTGCCGTGTAATCTCAGAATCTGTATATATACTTAATAGAGGGTGTGTGGGATGCAGGGGGAGCTTGGCTTTCTGCAAAAAACAGGTGCTGTGAGTTGTGGTCCATGTTAATGTTGTGGGGTTTTGAGCTTTTTGTCAAGCACTCATCTGAGCATTTGATAATTCAGTAGAGATCCATATATATTGTCCCATGAAATACCAAATGCTCAAAAGAGTGAATCAAAAAAGAATGATTATTTTAGAGTGAATCTAAAATGATTTAAAACTGCACAGATGAAAATTAATGTTTTTGCAAGAGGCAACCCCCTAGTCCCCCTGCTAATTATATATACTAAGACTGCGATCACACAACAGCAGAGTAAGGGCAAATTCACTTACCCCACTGCACCATGATCCCATACAAAAGGCTGTTGGTAAAAACTCCATTTGAATGAATGTTCAGTTTTTTATTCCAGGAAAAAGTATTCAGTCATATGAGTGCTTACTCTGTCAGATGGTAACTTTATAAATTCCTTTCACCATGTCAAGGAAAACAGAAACATAATTGCCCAGCATATCTGACTACTTTAATTGAGCTTGTAAGAATATTATTTGGAATAATACATTCTATGTCCAATAATTGCTTTCACAGTCTAGTCAAACTTGGTCCAAAGTTTTAAGTTTATGACATTAATAAGAGAATAACATACATGCTGTTTATGTAGTTTGCTGGTTTAATTAAGAGCCTTTAAAAAAAGTCTAACATCAGGTTGCACACTGCCCCAGTATCTGCCTTAAATGTAACTGCCTTGCTTTAATCAATAGTTTTCTAAATCATAATTGTTCTTACTATCATTCTCAGTTTACATTGAATATACATAGTCATTCTTGTAATTATTGTATGCACTGACATTGCAAGAAGCATGTACAATTCACTGAGTATAGTTTAATAGTACTCACAAAGACTTCAGCTTTGTGCTGTTCTTTTTCATCTAAATCATTAAACTTGCTATAGCATTTGATTTGATTTCTTACATATTCTGGCAAAATGATTACTTCTTCCACAAAGCTCTTAGGCTTTATTAAATGCTTTACACTATGCTCTTTTTTGCCTGCAGACCCAGAACTTATAATATATATGGTTTCTGTCTGCTCGTGTAATATTAGCTGCTGTTTTGGAAACCATGCAGTTGTTTGTAACTTCACATTTAATTTTAATATGATATTGATTTTAGTTTTGTGTTTCTCACTTATGACTCCTGTTTTTTTATTTTTTTTTTTGCAAAACCTTAAGATCAGATATATAAGTGTCTATTAATTCAAAAACTAATTGTTTTCTAGTAAAAAGCAAATGCTTTACATAAATTGATTCCTCTTTGGCTTCCACTGCACCTGACATTTATTTATTCAATATAGAAATCTTGTCTAGCCTCCTCTCCAAAGACAAAATTGTTAATAATTTGATGCCTTTCTGGCTTGTGTTGTGACATAATATTGCAAATTTTATATTTTCAAGTTTTTCCACAAGTCCACTAGCAGTTACATACCCCTCAAAATGTTGATTCTCCATTTTCTAGTTTTCACAAAGATTTTTGGCAGTTTTAGTATAGCCACCTCAGCCAAACTTCAGAGGAGAGAAAATGAAACCACTGAATGGCACACAGCAACATTTATCCCACTCCACAAAGGGGGCACCACTGATCCCGGGTACTATCGCCCTATTAGCCTGACGAGCCTGGTCTGTAAGGCCATGGAATGTATCATCATGGAGCTCATAAACAAAGAAATTGGTAACCTCTAAACTCTGGACCCCACCCAGTTTGTGTTTGTAAAAGGCAGATCATGCCTCCTGATTGACTTCTTTGAAGCAGTCACCAAAGCCATAGATGAGGTTAAGGTGGTTCACACAGCCTATCTTGACCTCGCCAAGGCTTTCAACACCATTCCCCATTCTGGAATTATAGCTAAATTTACTAAAATAGGTATAAATCCCTATGTCACACGATGGGTTGCCATCTGGGTCACTGTCAGAACCCGGACTGTAAAAGTTGCAGACTCCAAATCTGACTTGAAACCAGTGACAAGTGGAGTACAACAGGGTTTAGTCCTGGGACCTCTCCTGTTTGGTATCTACTTCTCTGAAGTACAGGCTAACACAGAAGGCCTTTGGCTAATGAAGTTCACAGATGACTGAAAACTAGAAGCCATAGTTGAGTCCATAAATGATGTGGACATCCTACAGAAGGGCCTCACTGAGACAGATGCCTGGTGTCAGAGCCATGGCCTCAAGCTCTATGCCAAAAAGTGCATTGTCATCCCCTTTGGTAAAAACTCTGTACCCATGAACTACCACATAGGCGGCAGTCTACTTAATGCAGAATGTGTGATAAGAGACCTTGGGACCCTGGTGGACAGTAGTCTATCCTTTGATAATCACATTGCCACAGTAGTCACGAATCCTTCTATGTGGCACACCTCATCAAAAAAGGGTTCTCATCCAGGAAAAAAGAGGTCATTGTTCCCCTCTACTTGACACTAATTAGACCCATTATAGAGTACAATGCCCCTTTTGGAATGTACCTCACAAGACATCTGCAGCAACTGGAAAGGCCACAGAAGTACCTCACAAAGAGGATTACTGGCCTCAAACAGATGCCCTACACTGACATTCTCAAAAGACTCCAGCTTTACTCCATAGCATATTGCCTACTCTGAGGTGATCTCTGCCTAACATATAAAGCTATGTCAAACCCAGAGCTGTTGGACATGCTGCACCTAAAGAAATCTCAATCCCTTCAAGCTACATTCTTTAGGGACCTAAACCTTGTCACCACAATAAACAGGACATGCTGGAGGGATAGATTCCTGTCCTAGAGACTTTCCATACTCTTTAACAAGCTACCCATCTATCTCAAGCAAAGTTCCTCATTAACACTCTTCAAGAAAAATCTTGATGAGTGGATGGAAAATAGGAAATACACCCCAGGGATCTTTTCTGTGGGTCTGTTCGACGGGGGCACAAGAAAATAACTTTCTTGGCTGGCGTAAGCCAGGGACACTTGTTGGCTAGGCTTATTTAGGCCCTTGGGTTGATAGCCTATACATACCTATGAACCTATGAAGAGGCATACACACACTACCCAACTTATTAAAATCTTTACCCTTACTTCTCTTAAAGAACATGAAACTCAGTTCACATACACTATATACATGAAATCCACTTTCTTTTCAAAAATCTTTAAGGTTGGCAGTTTTTTTTTTTTTTTTTTACTTTTCATTATTATAAGAAAGACTGAGTATCATTAATTAGAGATAAAGTCATTGATTATTGTCAATCCAAAACATTTGCCATTAATTACATATTTGTTCTTTAGAAGGTCCTATCAGAACTATAAATATAAATATTACCATGATAAAAAGATAACCAAAGCAATTATGAGATCACAAGTTGTGATCACATATTTACTTTGTTTATTTCTTACTTTATTTATTACCTTTTACTGCTTTGTTTTAATCAAGTAATAAAAATAGAATCAAAGACTGGAAATTGGATACGTTATAAGATTGTCTATAAGAGATAGAATAATCTAATTTATAAGAAATGTTAAACAAGGGACAGTAATAAATCAGACCTGACCTTATCAGAAGTCATGGGTGTGTACATAAGTGAAATAATTAGTGCACTGATACAATAATTAACTGAGAAAATAAAATGGCAATCAAATAATAAGGCAAAAATAACTAACGAACAGGTTGTGGTAACATTTATGATTCCAAACAACAGAGCAGTGTAAGAATCTAAGATAGCGGCAAGGAAAAAAACATTTTACTGGTTTAATTAATGTTTCACTTAGTAGGTGTGGTTACAAGCATGGCAGGAAACCTTGTTCATTTCTTAATCAATGCTGCACAATATGTGCTAGAAAAGGACATTTCTTTGACAGTTGTAAAAGGAAAAGTATGTATTTTATTTATTTTATTTTAAACCTCTGTCTGTCATCTTTCAAATATCTCTTCAGCTGTACAGTGTGAATTTATTCGTCTGCTCTGGGATTCTACCCAGAGCAGAGAAATAGCTATCTGAGGGGGAAGAACTTTTTGCAAGCAGCTGTCAGGGTGCTTTGAGCTCTTGTTGGCATCCCAGAATTCAAAGCATTATTTTTATTATATTTTTAGCATCACACTGCCTGCTGACCATTAGCTCCCCTTAACTGATTGGTCTGTGTATTCCTCCTGAGGTGAGAGCTCTTCCCGGCCCCTTTGTTCTCCATGAGGAGGTGAAAGCTGTTTGTGGAACCATCATCCTGAAAGCCACTAGGGCAGTTTTTATTATGCTGTCTAATATTCCTGTGGTAGTGATGTGGGCTGTGTGTCATGATGAATGGACGATCTATGCCCTGATATAGTGGCACATCCACCCCTGACATGATTCTGTAAGAACTACCACACAGGCTTGGACAAACCCAAGCATGTCTCTCCCGCAAGACCTATTTTCAGGGAAGCTGCCTACATCATTGGTCTGGAGAGCAGGGCTACCACAGGGAAGGAGCCATCACAATTGTCCCTCACAGTTGTACATGCAATGATTTAAGCCTTATTTCTCATATCCACCACCTAGTCTTCCAACTTCCTGAGCAGATATTAAATCTTGTGTCATTCTGGTCACAGTCAAGGCTTTATCCCTCTGTACCACAGAACCAGGGCAGCAATCAGAGCATTCCTGAAAGGTCTAACCCCCCCCCTCCATGATGAGCAAAAAAGGCAAGCAAACCACATCACTGTACTGACCCACAATGCCCTGCCTTTGTAAATGTGTGATGAGTGGTTCTGTACATGCACTGTGAATACTATTACCCACTGATGGTCTGATAAATCTAACTGAAACCCTCTGCCCTCCAGCTATATTATTTACCGTCTTCCAAAGGACAGTAACAGTGTATGTGTGTGTATGTGTGTGTGTGTGTGTGTGTGTGTGTGTGTGTGTGTGTGTGTGTGTGTGTGTGTGTGTGTGTGTGTGTGTGTGTGTGTGTGTCTGGGTAGCTAGCTTTGCCATCTTCCTTTAGGATGGGGCTGCTCATCCTTCCTACAAATGTTGACAAGCTCCTGAGCTGCCATTTGAACTTATGTCAGTTGGGAACAAGTCGGTCTTTATCAGTGTATGAACCTGGCATTTGGCATACAAAGGTATTTTCAAATAAATTTAAATGCAGTTGAATAGAAATACAATTTGTGGGAACTGTTGATGTGAACATGATACAGTGAAATTTGAAAAATGTATTCAAAGTAGTGGAACAGGAGTGCAAGGCTGACTGCTGCAAAGAGATACTGAAACTTAATATACAAAATGTGGAATGTAAACTAGATGCAGGTGGACAGTGTCATATGTTATCAGAAAATGCTTTTAAAGCTGTGGGTCTAGAAATACCCAATTGAAAACTGTGCGTACATTATTGACCTATTCCAGCGACCAGATGGTACCATTAGGTCAGAGACGTCTGATATATCACACTAGAAGAAAACAAAATAAAAGTGCACAATAATAACTTTTGGGTGTAGCCGTTCATCAGAAAGCACTTATAGTGCACTTTTATTCTGTTTTATTGTTTGTTTTAATAAACCACAGTTTTGTGTATCTGGCCTGGTAGTTTCTGCCTGGATTTATTTTATTTTATTCTCTTCATTGTGACATGGCTGGCAGAACCTTTGGTGGAAGATATCCATCTATTTTGTACTTCTTTTCAAATAGCTGGACATAACGATGCAATATTTTTCTTAATATGTTGATTTCTTTGGTATGCGGGAAGCTAGGAATGTGAAAACAAATTCACAATGTAAAATCAGCAACTATATGTGTACATAATCTGTCACATGGCCAAAGAGACATCTTAGGTATTGTTCAAAGTTAAAGCCATGGCATCTTGCGTGACTGTGCTAACTTATTTACAGGCTTAGAAAACCTGCCAGGAAGCTATCCTATACTGGTGCCAATGATCCATGTTTCCATGTCTGATCTAGATAGGGAATTAAAAGAAAACAATGTCATTGTTTATAACTGAAGAAATGGGTTAAAGTATTCTGTATGCTAAGTTTTTCACAGTACTATATTTTAACCACGTTTTAGGGAAATAAGGAAAGATGAGGAAAGCTCACAATTATGTATTTTTAATATGCCATTAGGAAGGTACATATTCTTTAGACCTCCATTTTATATTTTCCCTGCTCCCAGAGGTGTTTTGAAGAACTGTTTCTCATGTAATTGAAGGCTGGAAGATGTTGCATAGGCAACTAATGATGGTGGGAGATCAGACACAGAAAGAGCATGGCAAGAGTCTAACACAGCTGCTAAACAGATTAAATCAACATAATTTCAAGTTAAAGAAGTGTGAATGTAAAATAAGAATGACAAGTCTGAAAGGCATGAATCATATACCAACATCAAGAGACCAAAACATGATTTAGAAAAAACACAGTAGCAGTGTAACTGCTAACATTAGAAGACAAGGAGGCACTACTGAGGTTTCAGGAAATATCTTGAAACATTTGTACCAGACAGCTGTGTCTCTAAGAAAGCTGTTAAAACAATAATTAATTTGGGAATAGAATAATGAAGAGGAAAAGAGTTTTGAAATGCTTTAAAAATAGTAACTTTCCCATTTATCACCCCTTTGCCCACATGATCAATTGTTGTAACTCAGCCCCATTCACAGAGAGAGAGAGAGAGAGAAATAAATTAAACTATGTATACTGCATACTTCAAAGGTAGACATAAAAATGCAAAACACTAGACACACCATACTTAGACATATAGGAATAAATTGTACAATCATTTAAAAGTTGAATTAAAAAGAAAAAAAAAACAGAAATTACAAATAAAAATAAAATAAAACAATTATTGTAAACAGCTAACTGGAAATGGCAATACTTGCAAATACTTGCAAATTGGGCCTGCAATTTAACCAGATGTACTAACTTAAACTAAATAAAGCACATAACATACCTGTAAACCTAACAAATGCCATTATAGCCCTCACACAGAGGCTTATGATCAGTTCACTGACCATAACACTTTTACTATGTGTTTGACACATGAATGCCAAGAAATTCACCCTCAGAGCAAAGCTTGAAATATGAATCTTAGCATCCATGTCAAGAATACATAATTTAAGGTTATTATTAGTGAAGTAATCATCTGCGGTGGTGGTGCTGTGGTAGCGTTGTTGTCTCACAGTAAGACGGTGTCCTGCTCGATTCTCAGCTAAAGCGTCTTCTGTGTGGAGACATGCATGAATGGGCATACCTCGTTGAAGGTTGTGCATCATGCCTGGCAAGTCGGTACGTAAAAATCTACTGCCAATTATTAGCGGACTGGAGTTTCCGCTGTGTCGACCCCTAACCGGGAAAAACCGAAAGATACAACAATTAGTGAAGTAATCATAATTCTTTGTAGTGCATGGAGCTCTATCTGCTCCATGTACTACTAGTTGCAATGAAAAAAATTACTAACCCCAAGGTTTAATAAAATCTGTGTAGGCACAATGTAGAGCCTACATGGAATGTATTCATGTACATGGCCATGGTCCCCTCTTGGCAGCGCGCCATGCATATTAATGATGGCATGCTGCAGAGGGAGAGCCGAGGAACACGGATATTGAATCAGTGGAGGGAGAGGTGTAGTGGCTAACCATGGCTCCAGATGAGTCTGAGGCAACATGAAATGGTCCCCACCATTGTAGTAATGTTGCAAAGTAGGTCAAATGCGTAATATGTCATTTCAATGATGTGTTATAAGTCCCCTGTTTTTTTTTTTATTTTTTTTTTTTATTGCATGTTTGCATGGCATGGAGTACAGCAATGCCATGCTGTGCTCACATATAGACAGCTGACACCTGTCAGATATTTAAAAATAGAAACTGGATATAATTAATTATCATAATTACATTTCTTTCTTTTTTTTTATTTACCATTTGTGTGTTGCTGTGTGGTGCACAGCAGAGCCAAACAGAGCTTATACATACATAACCAACACTTACCAGACATCTAAAAATAGAAACCAAATGTAATTATTTATTTTAAGTTTTGTTTACCTGTGTTTAAGCATGTTTGTGCAGTGCAGGAAGGTGCCCAGCAATGCTTACATGTAGCTCAGTAGTTTATGTGAAGGTATATCAGTTTTCATAATATCCAAGTAGCAAAATGAGTAGAGTTACAGCTGTATGTGTAGTAGGTCCTAGGTTCAAATCCCTAGCAGGCAGAACATATCATAGGTTCATAGGTAGGTACTAGGCTATTGGCCCTAGGGCCTATATAAGCCTAGCCAAAAATTTACCCTGGCTTTCACCACCCAAGAAAATGATTTTCTTGTGCCCCTGTCGAGCAGAGCCACAGAAGTGCTCCCTGGGGTGAATTTCCTGTCTCCCATCCAATCATCAAGATTTTTCTTGAAGAGTGCTAATGAGGAGCTGTGTTTGACATAGATAGTTAGTCTCTTCCAGAGTATGGGAAGTCTCTGGGACAGGAATCTATCCCTCCAGCATGTTCTGTTTATTGTGGTAACAAGGTTTAAGTCCCTAGAGCATGTAGCTCAGAGGGATTGGGATTTCTTTAAGTGGAGCATGTCTAGCAGCTCTGGGTTTGGCATAGCTTTGTATGTTTGGCAGAGATCGCCTCTGAGTAGGTGATATGCGACAGAGTAAAGCTGGAGTTTTTTGAGACGGTCTACTTAGGGCATCTATTTGAGGCCAGTAATCCTCTTTGTGAGGTATTTCTGTGGCCTTTCAGGTTGTTGTAGATGTCTTGTGAGGTACATACCAAAAGGGGCATTGTACTCTATAATGGTATCTAATGAGTGATGAGTAGAGGGGAACAATGACCTCTTTTTTTCTGGATGAGAAACCTTTTGTGATGAGGTGAGCCATGTAGAAGGATTCCTGACCACTGTGGTGATGTGATTATCAAAGGAGAGACTACTGTCCACCTGTGTCCCAAGGTCTCTTATCACATTTTTGGTGTTAAGTAGATGACCAGCTATATGGTAGTTCATGGGTACAGAGTTTTTACCAAAGGGGATGACAACACGTTTTTTGGCATTGAGCTTCAGGCCATGGCTTTGACACCAGGCATCTGTCTCAGTGAGCCCCTTTTGTAGTATGTCCATATCATTAGGAGTTTTGATTATGGCTCCTAGTTTGCAGTCATCTGCAAACTTTGTTATTCAAAGACCTTTTGTGTTAGCCTGTACTTAAGAGAAGTAGATACCAAACAGGAGAGGACCCAGGACCGAACCCTGTGGTACTCCACTTGTCACTGGTCTGAAGTCGGATTTGGAGTCTGCTACTTTCGCAGTGTGGGTTCTGTCCATGAGCCAGTTGGCAACCCATCTTGTGACATAGGGATTTATACCTAGTTTAGTGAGCTTATCTATAATTCCAGAGTGGGGGATGGTGTCGAAAGCCTTGGCAAGATCTAGATAGGCTGTGTGAACCACCTTACCCTCATCTATGGCTTTGGTGACTGCTTCAAAGAAGTCAGTCAGGTTTAGGAGACATGATCTGCCATTTACAAATCCAAACTGGGTGGGGTCCAGAGTTTGGAGATTACCAATGTCTTTGTTTATGAGTTCCATGATGATACATTACATGGCCTTGCAGACCAGGCTCATCAGGCTAATGGGGCAGTAGTTCCTGGGGTCCATCGTGGCTCCCCCTTTGTGGAGTGGGATAACCATCGCGGTGCACCATTCAGTGGGCACAAAGCCTGAGGTGAGGCTATGATTGAACATGGTACTTAGGTACCTGTCTATTACATGTCTGTAATGTGATGTTGTATTTTTGTATAATTTAATAACAACATTGTAAAATATGGCACTGCTGTTCTCTGCTGAGCTATGCTCATCCATGCTAAGCACTTTATAGACCTGTTAATGGCTGTTAATGTTTGCATGGTGCTAAGCTTTGCTAAAACCATGGTTGTGCAAGTTTTCATGGTGGTCAGCTTTGCTTAGCTGGTTTGCACTCTGCTAAGCGACGTGCCACTTTTTTGAATGTTGCTCAATGACATGTAAAGTCAGGAAAGCAGCCTGTGTTAGGCCCAGTAGATGGGGAATTCTGCAAAATCCATTGGAGTTCAATCAAATGTTGGTATAACTAGTGGTGTTGGTGAAGGCCTGCACTTTCGGGCACAGCTCTGGGGCATTCAGGAGTCCAGGGTCATGGTTAGGCTACTTGTAAAAAAAAATTGATGACAAGCTGCTGCAGTGCAGTTTACAGAGCTCGGACTATAAGGTAGAGGCCTGGGATCAGTTGCCGGGAGAAGTCACCAGTGTTACTGTTATCCCCTGCACTGGCGAGCAGTGTCATCACTACCATGGCAACCTGAAAAGGTGAAAGAGGGGAACCTTGGACACCTGGGTCCAAGAAATGAGGGCAGGGAATTCCCCACAAATATGTAAGTATATTTTCTGCTGTCTTAACAAAATGCAAGCTGAATGTCTGCAAAACTGGTATGCATAATGGTGTGCAACAGCTGCAACTGAGAGAGCTCGCAATGTCGAGTCTCATGCAAGGCCTGGTTGTGCCATTAGAGTGGTGAGTATGGATGTATTATGCCAACTGTAGTGCAATAAGCAAGCAAGAGTAAAGCATTAACTACAATAAAGTTTACACAATAAAGTCTGTAGTGCAATAAATGTGGAATTAGAGCTGTAGTGCCACAAATGTGGAATTAGAGCTGTAGTGCAACAAATGTAGAATTAGAGCTGTAGTGCAATAAAAACAAGAAATAATACCAATAACAGGAAGGAAAATTATGTACATCAGAATTGTCTTGTCATAGCCATTGCAGTAGCGCTGTATACATTGAGTCTGTAAGGTAAGGTTGCTGCAGTCAAGTATAACACTGTAACAGTTGTAGAATGCAAACAAAATGGCTGCAAACTGTATTGCTTGACTCATAAAACGGTTCAAGGCAGTCTCTAGGCCAATACCGATCACATAATATTCTGTCTTCCACAGACTTTGGGTAATTAAGGTATATGGGTGAGGTAGTCCACTCCATGGCCAGATATTGTGTGTGTGTGTGTGTGTGTGTGTGTGTGTGTGTGTGTGTGTGTGTGTGTGTGTGTGTGTGTGTGGACTTCACAGCTGTTTCAAACCAATAACAATAATATGTGTTCACCAGTATTGTTGAAAGTGAAATAAAGCTGTAGCAATATATGCAGTATGGTTGTATACCATGCATGTGAGTTCTATTCACACTGCAGTCTAGTATAACACTGTAACAGCACTAGAATGTAGAGCAAAGTCCTGTAACTTGTATTGTACAATTCTTAGTATGTTTCCATGTGGTCTCCAGGAAGTATCAGTCACCCTGTAGTCAACAGTGACTCAGTAGCTCAGTCTGTTAAATTCCTTGTATGTAATACATTTTGCCAAATATAGTCCTGGGTTCAAATCCAGTGCTATGTAGCACTACATTTTCAGTATTAGTCATGTAATACTCACAATTTTTTTCTCTCCAAGAACAAAAAATGTTATGGGTGAGTTAGCCCATATTATGTGCAGATATTGTGTTTAGATCTCACAGAATGTTACAATCAATATCAAGAATATGTTCATCAGCATTGTTGATTCATAAATAAATATATGTAATCCCAGTATGGCTATATCACTTGCATATCTGTACTATGTTGCTGCATTCAATTATGAAATTATTTGCAGATGTCCCCTGCAGTCACAGCTAGTTGGTTCTAATCCCATGCCTGCCAACTAAGCCATGATGGCTGTCTAGTTTAATTACTGTACACAAACATGCCTCTCAAGTGTCATGATTTCTTGTAATGTAATTAAAATTGACTAATCCATCTGTCACATGTTTACCAGATAAATTATTTCCTGGAATGCAATGTATTACCAAATCTGTTTACAGAAAATCCTGGTAGTTATGTAAGTCCAATTATGTGAAACCGTTCTGAGTAGTCCTGTACCTGCATTTGTTAGAGCTTGACCCTTATTGTCCCATGCTGTTAACTCAAGAGGTATGAACATGCTACAACAGCTACAGGAGAATTGTAGTCACTGTAATTACAACTGTCAGCACACACCTGTAGACATATGTATGACCAGTGTTGTCAGAGATGTCATCTGCAATGTCACTAATGGAATGTTTCTCTCTCTCTCTCTTTCTCTCCCTCCCCACCTATCTTAATTTATTCATTATTGTAATGTATTACATAATTTGTTAAACTAACTATATTTTGGAAAATGTGGTTGATTATTGTTATGTTTTATCATGATTCAATATTAGCATATTTTGTTAAACTAACTCTTTTGTTGGTCTTATGGTTTACATCACACTGGCAAGCTGTTACCATATGGACTGTTATGTTACATAATGTTGTATTGCACATAATATACATTAATACGTATTTGGATTAATAAAGATGATGATTCATTTTGTTAATATTAACAATGGTTTGGTTGTTACTAACCATAACTTACTGCTTTACCTCCTTTACTTACAACACATTAAGGTAGGCCAGCTCTCGCTGATCCTCCTACCTTGCCTCAACTGGCCGTGGCACCGGGTTCTAGCATGTCTGGGACCCAGACCAGTGGTGCTTCCTCTGCTGTCCCCACACTACCTGCTGTGTCAGGTAGTACCACACCTGGGGACGGGGACCACTCTCCCTCTGGGAGTGGTGCCAGAGGGAGAGTAGTCACCCAAGATGAGCTACCAGTCCTGGTGCACAGGGTAGTCCACCATGGCTGACCATCACCTGTGCTGAATTGAGGACATGCTGGCCGACCTAGTGGGGCAGCCTCACCCTGGTGCCCAGCCTCTAGCACAGCCACTCCTGGGGCAGTGAAGGAACAGTGCAGAGAGTCCCATGGGTGGGAGCATGAGTCACACTGCTCCAGTCTGGAGGCATATGGGACTCAGATTCCACAACATCCTCCCTAACCAAGGTGTTTACCCCCCTCATGTGTTACACACTGCCCCTGTCTGCTGTCTTGTCTGTTTTTAAATGCATCTTCTTCTACCCAACTTACCTCCCCCACATGTACCTATGTCCCTTCCCCAACATTCCACTCTTACCTTAAAAAAATGGGCACCTGTCCCACAAAGAAAATTGTCCCATACATGGCTCTCCATTTTGCACGTGTCCACTGGACACAAGTAATTTGGTCCAAGTGGCTTGAGAATGCAGTTATGTTGTCCTCACCCCTCTCTCTGAGGTGGAGAGTGTAAACTCATGTACAAATTTTGTCAAAGTGCACAGCTGTTTCTGTACAAGAAATGGATATCTATGGTTCTTTCCTACACCCTTACTGCACACCCCTACCTGCCTTTCACCATGCTTTCCCCCGGCTTATCCCCATTTCACCACTTTCCTATCACTCCCCTTTTCTTTTCTTTATTTTTAGCGCAGAGCTGTGCTGCATGTTGCACAGCTTTGCTTAGCTCATCTAAATAGAGCTTTAATAATTAAATGTGTTTATAACATTGTCAGACACATATACAAAATAAACACCTCTGCCATGTTTCGAACCCAAGCTCATCACACCTACAGCACAATGCAATAACTCACCATGCCATGCAATTGTGGATTAAAATAGGTGTTTTCATCAAAACATAGTAATTGCCACTTACACTCATTGGGCATGTCTCAGCAGAGCTGCACACAGTGCCACACAGCACAAACTGGAACAAAAACTAATGGGAAAAATGGGAATGTACCTTGGACTCTGATGCAGTAATACACCACTAGAAATCCAAAGACATAATAATGGCTATGAGGCCTGTGATAGCAGGTAAATGTGCCTTTTTATCAATAACATGTAGAAAGACACCTGATAAGGCATCAATGGCAAATTACATGTTCAACTGGGGCCCTGGTGCAGAAATACAGCCATATAAAGCCATACACATACTGATGGATGCAGACAATGCATGCCATAGCCTGTATGTTTGCAGATATACTTTGCAAATACCCCTGTAGCAGTGGCTCAGTATTTCAGTCTGTTAAATTCCTTGCATGCAGTACATTTTGCCACACACAGTCCTGGGTTCAAATCCAGTCTTCTGTTGCAGTTCAATTACATTATTGTGAAGACAGAAATTAATGACTGACTCATGCAATCTTTATATGCACAAGTTACTGCTAATTAATTAACTGCTACCCATTTTTACAAGCCAAAGGCCTCCAGGTAGGGACACACTGCACATATCCATATAGCATAACTATATGTTGCCTCCTACTCTGTTAGTCACACTGTTGCATAACAGACATACCTTAATCACATATCTCGATTGGACTGTAAAGGGTATCCTTACCATATCATTGCTGTAACAACAGGGCTGCCACAGCTTCCACAATTACACATACAGCTTGTTGTCCTCCAGAGTGTTCACACTCTCCCCTATGTGTATTAGGTGCAGCAGCTGCAGCCTGTAGCACACACAGCTGTATGTAAAGGTTGCTGCTACAAATCTACAATGCCTTCCAACACCCTATAACAAGGAATCTGGACACAGACATACTAAATGGGGGGATAAAAGGCCCAGAGATAGGGACATGTTTTACAGTTTACTCTTACAAAGATAATAAGTGGACAGAATAACAGCTATTGCATTAGCATGCATATTCTGACAGGTATGAAGTCTGACACTCAAATGTGTGTCTTTCATTACTGACTTCAACTCACAATCATTGGCCAGTTGACCACAATGTCATGGGACACTGACCACACATATGAGGTGAAAATGTGGACATACTGCATAAATCTCTGCAGTTGACAGTTATGATACCAACTTTCTGCGATGCTGCAATCTCTTTAACTCAGTAATGTCCATCTTAACAGCTGAGAAAGGGGCCCAGATCTACATGAAGGCCTTGTATATTGCACTGTAGTGTCATGTCATTGGCTAATGATAGTGCAATTCAGCTGTTTTGGCTGCAATTAGCACATCAGAGCCACATAATGGTGCAGAGACAATTACCTGCTAATGAGCAGTACCTTAAATAGGCACACAGCTGATTATGGGGAACACATCTGTATGAGACTTACCTCACACAGAGAATGGTTTTGAAAAACATTACTGGAAGCAAAGTTCAACAAAGGAGTACTGCACTCCACCAGGTATGTAATTGATTTCTCCATATAACAGGATGCAGATGGGAGGATGGAGGTATGAGGAATAGGGATTACAGCAGTAAGCCTGTCTTAGGCCTGTGATAATGACATGTCATTGATACACTGCTGTCCTCCACCTACAGGCATACCTCACAACTGTCCCTGATTTTCACTCAACTCTTAGCAATGTCCCTCTTAATCCCTCCTACAATGGATGGCTTTTGTAGGAAAGCTAGTGAATTACATGTAATAGAGAGTGACAATAAGTAAGTGTGTACACTCCTGTAACGTCAAACGATGTACAGTAATTCACATCCTCTCAGTCTGTCAATGTCTCACATAAATAGTTCTGAAATTTTAAAAGTGTCCCTGATTCTCTCTGATATATGCTGGCTAAGTCCCTTATTCTGTTGACATTTGTCCCTGTTTGGTTGACAGCTATGCCTAACATACCTGTCAGCCTCTTACAGCAAGAAATCTGAGCAAAGCCATAATTAGTGGAGGGACAAAGGCCTAAAATTAGGGACACTTTTTAAATATTGCTCTTACAAAAATAAGAAAGTTAATAGAATAACAGGGATTATAGTAGCAGGACTGTGTTCTGAAAGGTATGATGTCTGAAACTCTAATGTGTCTTTATTTTCTGACATAAACCCTCAATGAATTGCCAACAATTTTCCAGAAATCCACAATTTTGTGTGAAAGTGACCAAAAATACTAGGCAAAAATCTTGACATTTTGCGAACATCTGTATAGCTGAGAGGCATGATCCCTACAGGGGATGTATACTACAGCAGGTTTGCATTGTTTTCTTTCATTGTGGCACACTGGTGTTGCTGGACTGTCCCCATATAGTGGTTGTAATAGCACACTGCTATTTGTCTGGCAATGGCCGTATGACATATTAATGGGTGATCACCTGTAGGAGGCACACCGAAGTAGACTGAAGTGCTGGGTGTAAGAACATACAGCAGAAGCTGTCACGGCACACGAGTATATGCCCCAGTATTGCTACTATCTTGGTGGTATCCACGCACATAATGTACTGACAGACTGTGGGGTATAACGTGTGAGGGAGAAGTGGATAGTGCAGGTCATTACATGCATGCTGAATCTTGGATGTCCACCTATCTGGTCCTGTAATGTGTTCCCCTTTTGTTATCTTTCAGAACCATTTACCACAGATGACTTGCCCCTTCTCAGATGCAGAGAATGAGATAATAATGGATGGATTAAGGCAGCATCATCAGATCTTGTTGTCCATGGGGAGGCATAATTGGGAACAGCAGGCAGCACTGTGGCTAGTCCTTGTGCGGGATGTCAATGAGCTTGGCCAGCAGGACAGGACCTATGGGAAGGTCTGTCACCAAGCCATAGACATGGTGAATGCTGCACAATGAAGGGCAGTTGATGTTTCCAGAGATCGTGTCACCACCGGTGGCGGGCCTGCAGTGGAACAGCCACTCTCAGCCACAGAGGAATTCCTGGTGACCCTAGGAACACATGACAGCTCCCATACCATACATCGTGGAGGTGGGTACCACAGTGTCTACAGCAGAGGAGCATCCAGGTAGCTTACTGTGTTCACCAGTGTAATACTGTATCAGTCATTTTGGCAGGCTGTACATATCTGTACATGGGTGTCAGGTCTATCTTCATGGGGGGGGTTAGGGTTTAAGCTCAGTTGTGCACTCACACTCAGAATGTAAACAATACAACCAGCAAGTGGATATATGCACATATTACCTTGTAGTGCTACAACATTTGATGGTGCTGAGGTGTTGCCCGAGTCTGTGGTCCTGTACCTGGTAAACATGATACTGTTGTTTTATGGATCATATATTCCCTATAAAAGTTATGGGCTACCATATTGACCTATGCACAAATGTTGTGTTTAGCTAGAGTAGTATATTTGTATGTTCCATTCTGGAACAGTTGACTATAATTCGTAGACTTGGTAATCACAGGTGTTGTATTTGAACGAACATTAACACATTTGCACTTATAGTTATGAGTGACTATGCAGCCTGGTATACATGAGGCAATTACTGCAAGATGCCTGTTCAAACACAAAATGGAGATGGTACATACCTGAGGTAGTGACACTAGTATTGGTATGTCATTCTCAAGATAGGTGTACTGAGTTTTATGTGTAGCTCTATCATGTATAGTGTCATATTACATGCCTTAAAGGTATATTGTACTGGCAACTTTAACTGGATGTCACTGAAGTGCATGTTATAAAGGCCTTTACTTTTATGTGTATGTTGGTGTGAGGTTGCCTGTTGTGCATGGGAGCGGAAATGAGAAGATGTGAGACAGGTAATGCAGTTGTGGATCCTCATCAGTATGAGTCTGTGTGGATTACCATACATAATAATGCAGGTAGTAATGTACTGCTTTGTCTTAGTATTCACAGGTGACCAGGGGGGTTGGTGTGTATCCCCCTCACAACCTGATGTCAGTGTCTCATTGGACTCTGATGATGATGGTGGCCATAGTGAGGCACAGGTGGGGTTGTCGGGGGGGCTGAATCTGTCCCAGAGGTTGACATCCTTCTTTTGCCCCCATTGTCTTTGCACACAGTCAGTGTGCTCACACATACCCAGTCCTCAGTGGCCACAGATATTGGATAGTCAGATGGTGGAGACATTGTACAGGGAAGTTTGGCAACTATGGCTCCAATGAGTGTAGACACTGGCCATATCCAGAGAACCAATGAGGTCCTACACAGGTGGATTGACAGGCATGCTTGTAGGAGGTCTGCTGTCCATCCACCACCTGTTGCTGGTGTCACATCGTGAGTCACTCAACATATGTTTCAGGCCATCATGGAGGCACAGGCATGTTCAAAATGACACACCAGATGTATGCTTAGGATTATGGATGCAGCACAGTTTGACATCTATGACTGCCTCCACTGCATTGAGGACACCCTGGATCAGTTCACTAATGCAGAGGACAGATGGTAGGCTGAGACAGTGCCTGTCTTGGACCACACATTGCCTGTGCTGGAACATCTGGTTGGTGTTGGGCGTCAGACCCATGGATGTAAGTCAACAACACCATCTGCTGAGAGTCCATGTGAGCTTGCACAGTCATGCTCACATAGTGGCAGTACCTTCAGCGCTACAGAGGGAAGTGTGCTGTCCACACCGCAACATGGCAGGCTATGGGCACATGGTTCTGGGCTATCTCATGGGGGACACAGCCCTAGTGGACAACAGTCACTGTCAGGTACTAGCACCACATCTGGCCTTGGGCATGGTGGAGCCAGTGCTACTCATGGCAGAGCCAGTTCCATGTTCATGGCTGTTGATGGTGAACTGTCCACTCTACCATGTATTGTCCACAGGTGTCCAACCTACATGCATGTAGGGCTAGCACTGAGCTTGATTGTGTACACACGCACACTCAAACACCACTGTCACATGCAGGTCACTTACAGACACACAGCATCTCTTCATGGCCCATCTAACCCACACCCCTTCCTGACTCACATACATGCTGTCAACTGTTTGGTACAGCATAGGCCTCCAGCACCCCCACACCACACCCTGTGCATGTGATCATACCTGTGCCACATCCCTGTCATCCTTGCCATTGATGCAGGTAAATGAAGCTATGTGCCTGATGGAGAAGGTGACTATATTACTTGACGTGTAATTGTGTAATGCAATATTGTTTTGCCATGCGATTTGTTGTGGTCCACAGCATATACTGTATTTTGACATGTGTCATGACTATGCGTCAAACTTTGTGTACCTTAAATTGTATGATCTTGTACTTGTGGTAGTGTTACAGAATGACAGGTGTATCACGGACCTGTGTATGTTTCTGTTCCAGGAGTCTGAGGGGACTATCTATGGACACACGGTGGCAGTCCAGTGGCACAGGATGGCATGGCAGCACAGCAGAAATATGGCATCAGCAAGGTATGACAGTATACATGCATGGCTGCCCAGGTGCATATGTGTATAGCAGTCTAGCAGGGTCAGTGGGGTCAGTCAACGTAATCATGCATGCATACTTTGTAATAAGGTCTGCTACCTGGATATGTGTTACCTGGGATTTCTGAACTTACAAATCTACAAGATGTGGTGATGGAGATGACACATCTACACATATCCTGTGTCCAGTTCAGACAGGTGGTGGACATCAGTTATGATTGTTGTGCTCTGCAAACCATTGTGTAACCTGCACATGATGTGTGTGACAACAGATGTGTGCTTTACATCCATGGGGGCCTCTGTCATGCAGGCTGTATTGTCTGTGTCACATAGCAGTCTCCACAATATGTACTATATGTCTACCATGTTGATGTTGCAGGTGTGTAGCACACGTGGGACATGTGTTACTCCTGTCATGGCAATGTGGGAGGTACATAGAGGGATCTGACACCTTCCTGTATGGGGACATACACATCCCCATCATAGCAGTTACTGGACAGACTACATTTGTATGGTCATGACACAGACACTATAGGACATGTTATCTACACTGTGTATTGCTATACCATGGCACTTGTGTGGCTGCTACAGTTGTACATTATGCCTGTGTGCTGACATAGCAAGGGTGCCATTGCACACAGTGATGGTGTGCTGGCCACCACATTCAGTATAACGGCGACAGTCTGACATTTACATCCATCTTTAACATGTTGGTATTGGTGGTGCAACAGTGACTGCATCCCTACATCCCCATAAGCAGTGGCCATCAAAGGGTACAGCACTGCGCATCCATGTCTTCATGTGTCATGGCTCCAGTGTGTGTGGTGTGCAGACACTACATTATTATTCTGGGGTGGATGATATCACAAAGGATAGTAATGTGCAGTGGTTGGCATGTCATCTGTGTCAGTGGTGCAGACAACACCTGACTGTGGTTTAGGCCATTCTGGATAACTGTTGGGTTTGTATGGGTGTCAGTTACGGCTAGCAATATGCAACCACCTGCTAATGTACCAGTCAGATGTCACTGACAGTGGCTGTGACTACAGAGAGGGAATACCTAGAAGGGGCATGGTATTAATGGCAGATGGTGAACCCCACCGGTGAGTGTTGTTAGTGCAGCATAGGTTTCCTGATGGTATGTTCTCAGAGTATGACTCATACACTTGTGCATACACCAGCTGACATACCAGTCTGTACATGGCATACACAGTTGGCAGCATGCCCTGCTGCCCTAATATTCCTATAAACCTTGCTGTGACAGTCAGCAGGGACATGGGTGGGAGTATGTCAAGGCATACAACACCCAGACTGAGCCAAGCTGTCTCACTATACTGCCCATTCAGGCAACATGTACAAAGCACCGACTTAGGCATCCATGATACTGTCATTGTAGGGGTCACTTCATGGCCCATTCATGGCAGACATATGCAATATAGAGACATCTAACTCCAATAGCTGTTCTGTAAGCAGCAGTGCTCAACAGGGCACAGTCCTGGGTCTTCTACTGCTTGGACTGCATGTCACCACAGTTCACACAGGTACTGACTGACTGTGGCTAACAATGTTGGCTGCTGCCTGCTACTTATGAGCACTCATACAGTCACTGTGTCATGTCGGTGTCTTGCATGACAGTATTACAAATACATGCCTGGTTACATAGTAATGGCCATAAACCCCTATCAAATATATATGTACTATCCTTTCCATCTGGAAGATCTATGTCCCTGGTTAGTAGCACAGCAGTCTCTACATCTGATTTACATACCTAGGGGTGACAGGTAGCCACACAGACCCAGCCATACAGGTGTACAACTCATGTGACACACAACAACATGTCTGTACAGTGGTATGGCAGGAATCATATGGCATAGCTGCAGCCACAGTCACCGATAGGTGACATACCCATACCCTCCATATACTCTTCCCTCAGCATGCCACTATCTGACTACAACAGCCATGTGTTGATGTAACTTTCCAAACTGTAGTGGCACTTGCAGATGACAGTATGGCCCCTCACAGGGTCACATCACATCTTCAGTATGCTCTGACTACTGTTCATCTGCAATGGCTGCCAGTGGCACCTGTGTCATTCAGAGTACTCATAGGTGATCTGTGCCATGCATACAGGACAAGGTGTGACCCTGCTTGATTGCATATGCTGACTATCTCTAGGAAGCATAGTAGATGGATTAGTCACTTTAAGGACATTAACCCATTATGTGACGTTAGTAGTACATGCTTGTTGGAGACATTTGTGTAGCAGACATAACACACCCTTAACACAGACTCTACCTACTGGTACCATACAGAGATCATCTCAGTGCACCTTTGTACATGCCATCTGTATGATTGGCTGGGTGAATGTCATCTCAACACTGGGGGTGCTTGACTGCATCTCCCATGGACTTGGGCAATATGTGTTGTTCCTGTGATGAGGGATAGTGATGTCTGCAATTGTGATGGCTGTATGGTCATTGTGCTACTGATGTGCACATCTCCTAATACTCTGTGACATGATGTACAATGCTGTCACAGCCTGACATGCACGTGGCCAGATTCAGGCTAGCAGCACTTCCACTCACTGCATACAGGACATGACACAACACACACATAGTGCATGTTGGCTGCATGTACAGTGGAACACTTACCTATGCCAATACCTTACTTGGATAGAAGGAAGTTTCTCTATTCACTGTGAGAGAGAAAGCTTTGAGCAGCCTGTCTGTTCCTGGAGGAGTGGTGTCAGCCCAGAAATTAGTAGTTTATTGGCCATTTTGGGCTAATTTCCATCTCTTTCATTTCCCTGCTATAAAACCCGCATTTGCAAGGTTTTGCACACCTGGCAGTGCCAGCTAGCTAGGGTATAACTATTCCCAGTTCCACAAAGTCTACTCTTTAATTTTTCCCTTGGAACTAGACAAACTTTCAACTTAAGCACTCAAATCATTCACTTCTCATCCCGGCACTTGTTCAAAACAAATAGCAAGCACTAATAAACCTTAGCACTAGACCCCCCCCTATACTGTACAGAAGGACAAAGCTCTCTATTCGACTTTACCAGCCAATCAGTAAAACAGTTCACTGTACCTATCCAGGCATGTCCAAAGGGCAGTTTCATGTGTACTCTCCAGTCCAACTGGTGAATCTGGGCATTTTGAGGCAATGTTACAATTGCCTCATGTACACAGACAACCCTCTCCTCCTTCCACCAAACACTAATACATGCGAGAGATGCAATTATACAGTCAAACTGGAGGCTAAGGTCTCTCAACCCAAGACTGGACCAAGCACTCAAGAGGAGAATGGAATTACTTGCATCAAATCACCCATTTCACATAGATCTATGAAACCAGCACTGGCAAAAAGCACACATAAATACTCAAAAACATACTTGGAGGCTCTAAATAAATATCTGCAAAAGCAACAGAGACCTCCAAAGCAGACATCCAAGTAACCTCCACCCCCCCCAACACAAACCATGAAACACATACTTCACAAAACTAGTGTACCACACAATCACAGCCCTTAAGGCAAAATAACATACCCAACACACTAGTAATAGGTGACTCTATAGTCAGGCACACTGACTTCCCACTCACTAGGCTGAAAAAGGAGAAGGTTACTGTTAGCTGCCTTTCGGGTGCCAGGATCCACCACATAACACAAGCACTCAGGTCACTCCAGAACAAGTACAAATATGACGTTTTCATTGTCCATGTTGGTGTGAATGACCTGAGCTGTACCTCCCTGGACTACATGAAAAGAGACATGGAGGAGCTCTCTGATCATGTAGCCCAGGCCGTTATGACCCTGACCCTGAGTAGCATCCTGCCCTCACCAAGAATGATACCATGGTATAGAGAAAAAATTATCAATTTCAACAACTGGCTAAGCTTCTGGTGTCATTCAAAGGGGATCCAGTGTCTGTCAGCCTGGGATGACATGCTCAACAAGCCACGCTGCTTTGCTAGAGACAGCTTGCACCTGTCACCCTTAGACTTTTGAATACTGGCCAAGGCTCTTGCCACCCCCATAATGCCTTTTTTAGGCAAGGCTTAAAAGACAAACCCACTGCTGTAAATAGCACAAGTAACAAAAAACTGAGGGTAATTCTGCTCAATGCCAGAAATCTAAACCTCAGAATACATGCACTCGAGGCACTCCTCAGTATGGAGAAAATCGATATATGTGCAGTAACAGAAACCTGGTTTAAGGCTTCAGAGAATGTTCCAGCATTACCAGGCTACAACTCATACCATACATTTTGGCCCCAAAACCTGGACCGAAATACAAAAGGTGGGAAAGTATCCATATTCATCAAGGATACCTACACCTCCAGGTTAGTGGCACAGCACGATGCTTCAGAGATCATCCACGTGCAACTAACAAAAGGCAAAACTGCTATTCAAATTATAGCTTGCTACAGATCACCCACCATGTCCCAGGACCCCCACTCCATATTCCTGGAAACACTGGGAAACATAAAGGTGCTATCAAATACCCTGATATTGGGTGATTTCAATTACCCAAACATTAACTGGGAGAACTACTCAAGTACGAACTCCCTTGCCCAACATTTCCTAGAATTTATAAACTCAAACACCCTGGATCAACTGGTCAACACCCCCACCAGATGTGACAACATACTGGACCTGGTCATCACCAACATGGGCGACTGGTGTTCCACACCAGAGGTCAACCCCTCGCTGGTTAGATCTGACCATAAACTAATCACTCTGGATATCCACATTCTGGCACCACCCCCGGTCAAAAAAACCACAGTGAAAAACTTTTCAAAAGCAAACTTCACGTTACTTAAGACAGAGGTGGGAAGTTTCAAAGCCCCCATTCTAAAGGATAATGCTGTCCAAGCTGCAAACTCCTTTACTAATGCACTCTATAGGCACCTACAAGAATGCATGGATCATGCTATCCCAAACAAAACCAAGACTCACTCCTCCAAGAAAGGAAACCAGTCTAGTGGACCTCTGCCATAAACAAGCTATACAATAGAAAGAGAAAACTAGTACAGAAAAGAGTAAAATCCCATGAAGGGAAGACATCCCTGATCAGTATCAGCAAGATACTACGTTCTCTCATAAAATCATCCAAGGCTAGCTTTGAAAGAAAAATTGCCATGGACTCCAAAGATAACCACAATGCATTCTTTAGCTATGTCAAGAATCTAAGTGGTAATTCTCAGATCTGCTCGGAGTTAGTGCAGAATGGCACAAAATACACTGAACTGACCGATATAGCCAACATCCTGGCAGACAGGTTCAGTGCAAACTTCACCCCCTCTCACCCCAAAAGGGCCCATAACTATACCAGAAGAATGTAGTGCCCCTGAAATCACAGACACTCAGGTTAAAACAGCCCTCTCCAAAGCCAAAAGCACAGCATCAACGGGACCAGACGGTGTCCCAGGCTGCATCCTACATGATCTCAAAGATGAACTAACCCCTCACCTAAACACACTGTTTAAACTCAGCCTCTCAACAGGCTACGTGCCTACAGAGTGGCGCACAGCAACAGGTATTCTGCTCCACAAAGGTGGAGCCACAATGGACCTCGGGAACTATTGCCCTATAAGCCTGACTAGCTTGGTCTGCAAAGCTATGGAGTGTATTGTCATGGATCTCATTAACAAAGACATTGGAACCATCCAAACATTGGACCCTGCCCAGTTCAGCTTTGTTAAGGGCAGATTATGCCTTCTAAACCTAGTGGACTTCATTGAGACAGTTACCAAGGCTATAGATGAGGGAAAGGTGGTCCACACTCCCTACCTAGACCTCGCAGTGGCCTTTGACACCATTCCCCACTCAGGTATTATAGACAACCTCACCAGCCTGAACATAAACCCCTATGTCATGAGATGGGTTGCCAACTGGCTCATGGACAGAACCCACATGGTAAGAGTTGCGGGAGCTAGGTCTGACTCTAAACCGGTTACAAGTGGCGTTCCTCAGGGCTCAGTCCTAGGACCCCTCCTGTTTGGCATATACTTTTCAGAGGTACAGGCAAACACAGAAGGACTATGGCTGACTAAGTTCGCAGATGACTGCAAACTAGGGGTATAATTAACTCTCCGGCTGACACAGACATCCTCCAAAATGGTCTCACTGAGACAGATACCTGGTGTCAAAACCATGGCCTCAAGCAAAATGCCAAAAAGTGCATAGTCATCCCCTTTGGTAAAAACAAAGTTCCCACAAACTACCACATAGGTGGTAGCCCCCTAAATACGGAAGATGTAATAAGGGATCTGGGGAACCAAGTAGATAGTAACCTCTCTTTTTGATAATCACATTGCCAAAGTGGTTAGAAAATCCTTCTATATGGCCCACCTAATCACAAAAGGGTTTGCATCCAGATCGAAAGAGGTCATTGGGCCCCTCTACGCATCACTCATCAGACCTATCATAGAGTACAATGCCCCATTTGGGATGTACCTTACAAGACACCTGCAACAACTGGAAAGACCACAGAAGTTCCTCACCAAGAGGATCACAGGCCTCAAGCAGATGCCCTATGCAGTTCGACTGAAGAAACTCCAGCTGTACTCGGTTGTGTACCGCGTACTCAGAGATGATCTCTGCCTGACATACAAGGCCATATCCAACCCAGAATTGATGGACATGCTCCTCCTAAAGAAAACCATACCCCCTCGAGCCACACACTCCAGGGATCTAAACCTCACCACAAAATAAATAAAACGTGCAGGAGGGATAGATTCCTGTCCCAAAGACTTCCCATGCTCTGGAACAAGATTCCAATCTACATTAGGCAGAGCTCCTCGCTAACCCTCTTCAAGAGAAACCTTGACGAGTGGATGGGAAACAGAAAGTTTACCCCAGGGATCACTTCAGTGTCTCTGCTGGACAGAGGCACAGGGAACTAATCTAAGGGGGCAGCGAAAACCAACACATTCCAGCTAGGCTTATAAATGCCTTCAGGCAGATAGCCTAGTACCTACCTATGAACCTATGAAACTATGTAGTGGTACACACTACAGAGGACAATACCAGATGCACACTTCACACCTCATGTCTGCTAGTACTATCCATGTAGGACACATAATGCTTGTTGATATCAACAGGCCATGTTGTGGTCATTCATTTTGGAGGCCACATCACCTGCAACCAGTAAAATAATGCGAAACCATGCCAATGTGTATGTTACAAAGGCTATCATATGTATGCGGTATGGCTATAAACACAGACACACACACACACACACACACACACACACACACACACACACACACACACACACACACACACACACACACACACACACACACACACACACACACACACACACACACACACACCAGCTTGGCTGCTGAGATTAGAACCTATATCTCTCAGTACTTATTGCATGCACTACAGAGTTTATCTGATGTTACATTGTCAGCCAATGCTCTAAAGGTGACTAACATTAGCAGGTCTTGTAGAGGAGGGCAATTTAAAAAACAAGTTACAGGGCCAAAAAGTGCATAACCATTGCACAGGGATAGCCCATAAGGGCATGTCTGTATTGCTGCAAGAGGATATATTTACACATGCACACATACACAGATTTGGCAGATGTGAGATTAGAACTCCTCCGTATCTACTGTTACACACTATAGCTCCCAGTACTTATTGCATGTGCCATGGAGTTTATCTTATGCTTGACTATCAGCCAGCACTCTTAAGGTGGATGACATCAGCAGTACTTGTAGAGGGGGCAATTTACAGGCCAGAAGCTAGTTACAGGGCCAAATAGTGCATACCCATTGCAGGGGGATAGCCCATAAGGGCATGTCCATACTGCTACAAGGGGATATATTTACACACACACAGAGTTGGCTGGTGTGAGAGTAGAACTCCTACCTATCTACAGTTGCACACTATAGCTCACAGTAATTAAAACACTCACCACAGGTTACATCTTTTGTATATGTGATTGCAGACACTGTACTTGTGGAGAAAGCAAAGTAGGCTTGCGTTGGACAGCATGTGATCGGCATAGTGATATTGTTTGGCACTGTTATTGTATTTAGTGCCCTAGGAGTGGGATACCTGTTAATATCCCTGTTATGTGTTTACAGTTACCAGTATGGCCATATGTTTCTGGTTGCAGTTAGATAGGCAAACATGTGGCCAGGGACAATTTGCCCTGTCCAAAGCATGTGTTAAAACCATTATACACTACACCACCTGCTGACCTGTGTCTGTCTATATATTACCATTCTGCAGGCACAGGGTTCTGTGGGTGAGTGGAATATGTACTGTTGTGGCCTTTGTTTGGTTCCTTTGGACAATTGTATTGATGTGTGAGTGCAGAAAACCTCAGCATTCCTAGGGTATGTGAGTAAATTCATACATCTCCACACACACACACACACACACACACACATATATATATATATATAGATAGATAGATATATATAAATGTGTATAACAGGGATGTCTCTATAAATGTCACTGTGTGTGTACATTATGTATATGTGCTGTGTAGATACATGTGGAAAGTCTATGTATCGTAATATATATATATATATATATATATATATATATATATATATATATATATATATATATATATAAATATATATATATATATATAGATATATATATATATATTGGTATTATATGTATTTGGGGTACATACTGATAGATAAACTAATCATGTGAGAGGGGGACAGGGACAGACAGATATGTATACATAGCTGTCTGTATGTAGAGACGTATGTCCACATAGCAGGTCTTTGTGATGAAGAGGCAACAGAATTGCCCTCAAGTTAGCTAAGTGTAGGAGCATGCCCAGCGGGACTGTCAGTATTTACAAGATGACTCCAGACCACAGCTACCTATACTTCAGTCTGGGATTTTGTGTGCTACAGACATTGGCAGCTGCACCTGTTTCTTCAGTACAGCACTTCCCTGAAAGTGTCCATGGCATTCCCCAGCTGTACTTAATATGTGACTGGGGTACATAATGTAACACCACACACAGGGTGACAGTCTGCATACCTCTCACTGTACATGTTTTTGCAGAATGTCCAGCATTTTGCCCCATTTGTCTGGTCTGTTCCTCATACATCTGTGGTGTTCCAGTAAATTATTGTGTAATGCGGTCACTGAATATTACTAACTACAGACACATTTGAGTGATGGACTTTACATCCTGCAGATATTCTGTTCTAATAAACCCACTGTTATACTAGTCACCTTCTAGGTTAATCAGAACATGTGTAATGTCTATCTGTAGTTTTTGCCCTTTGTCCCCCCATTTTTTCTGACTTTGTCCAGCTTTTTTGCAGTTAAAAATTGAGGGATATGACAGTCTGTGGGAATACCACTGTATGACTACGTCACAAGCAAAAGATGTGGATGATGCCAGATTCAAACCATCAACACCAAAACCCATGCTAATTTCCCTAGCCCACTAACCACACCAGCCATCAGACAAAGATGTGTTATTCATCACACAATCAACAGCATACAGACATACATTTTCATCCCTGCATTACATGAGGGTCTATATTAGAACATCGAAGTGTCAGAACTTCGAATGTTCTAATATCAAACTGAATTCAGTGAACGCTGACAACATCGAACATTCAGAACAGCAAATTTTTTCCTAGGGAAAAAATTTGCTGTTCCGAAACACATACACACAACACAAGCACACCAAACAAATAGCAATCCACACATATACATATAAAATCTTACATCTAACCCTACACTAAACTGTACATACACCACTAACTATCCACTTACCTTAACCCAAACCCTAACCCTAAAGTCCATCACTATCGCACACTCACCTCACCCGTGCCCTAACCCTAACTCACCTACCCCACCCTAACCCTCACGTCCACACAGTTGCACACTTACCTGTCCCGCGCCCAACCCTAAGTCACCTAACACACCCTAACCCTCACATCCACATAATCACACACTTACCTGACCCGTGCCCTAACCTTAACTCATCTAACCCACCCAAACCCTCACGTCCACACAATCACACACTTACCTGACCTGTACCCTAACCCTAACTCACCTAACCCACCCAAACCCTCACGTCCACACAATCACACACTTACCTGAACCCAACCCGTAATGTTCCACCACAGCGCTGAAAATAGCAAAGCAACAGAAATGGATAACCAAATTCTTTCCCTGGGAAAAAAATTTGGTTTTCTGCAGCTTCGCTATTTTCAGCGTTCGCTGAATAGGGTTCGATATTAGAACATTTGATGTTCTGAAAGACCCTTACATGAGACTACAATGTGTGCTCAGGTTCTGTTTCATAGCCCTGAGATTGGCTGGTCTGCTGATATATCATTGCTGACTGTTACGGCAGTTATATGAGAACACTGATGTGTTGGGGGTGAGTGATGACCAGCCCATGATCTGCTGGCATAGATAGTTGTGTGACTGTCCTGTGATGTGACCCTACTGTTTGCCGTCTCCCTTGAATAATGTAGTAAATTTTCCAGCCATGTGACCTAGTGAATATTATGGAGCACATACTGTTGGACTAGGTACCTGTTGTCCCATGTGGCTCTTAGATCTCTCCAAGTAGCCCACTAGCCCACTATATTTCCCTGCATACATGCAGCAGGTCCATACATATGCTACCATATTCTAGTACTCCTTACAAGTGGTGTATACCTGAGTGACTTACCTTGCCAATGCAGCAGTTGACAAACCTGTAATTCAGGGCTGACTTTGTCTGATGCATGCAGTACACAACCAATACATGGTTAGGTACAGGTTGTGTGGGCTGGCTGGCATCATTTTTACTATATGTATGTGAGCCAGAATAAGATGTCAATCCCTAGGGGCTTAGGTTATCAGTGCATGTGCTATGCATTATATTTTGGCCAAGGCATACTGGGTACGCCTACATCTGCCTACAAGGACATCCTCGGGGGTTCCTCCTCTGAGTCCTCCTGTTGGTGTGGCTGTTGGGACCTAGGCACTGGTGGAGGGCTGTGTATCCCTTCCCTTTGCTGATCCTGCTGCAGCTGTTTCTGCAGGATCATACTGTGTAGCATGACACATACTGTGAACATCTGTGTACATGTGGCTGGAGAGTACTGCAGGGCTCCACCAGGTATATCAAGGCACTGGAGCCGTGACTTCAGCAGCCCAAACACATGCTCTATGATGTTCCTAGTTTGTGCATGTGCCTCATTATGGCATTCTTCCATGGGTGTGTGTGCGTTTCTGATGAGTGTCATCATCTATGATTCCAGTGCGTAGCCAGCATCTCCCAGGAAATGACTGTGTGGGATGTATCCCCTAGCAAACATCTGGTACAGCTGTGATGTGTGCCAGATATAGGAGTCGTGATAACTGCCATGGCTGCCAGCGCACACATTCATGATGATGCCCTGGGCATTGCTCATGACCTGGCAGTTGATGGAGTGATACCCCTTGCGGTCATATTGCTGGCTCTCACCTCAGGGGTGAGGGGCAAAGATATGTGCTCACTGGCATGTGGTAGCATAGCATCCAGGAACTGGTGGAGTACCCTGGATGCTGATGACTGTGAGACTCCCATCATGTCCCCAGTTGGTCTTTGGAAGGTACCTGGTATACTAAGAGTTACACATGCACTTGCCTCCACTGGGATGGGTTCTCCCCTGTTGGCTCTGGGTCTGAGTTGAGGACAGCAGAGCTCAGTGAGTTCTTGTAGTATGCCCCTGTCCTCCCTGAAGTGCTCTACAAACTCCAGCTCATGTAGCTCTTGGAAGATTACCCTGGGCCTGAAAGCTCTTCTCCTTCTCAGTCTAGGTCTGTTGTAAGCAGCAGCAGTAGCATTGACCTCAGCATCTAGCACATACAGATTTTGCAGACCTGGAGCAGCCCCTAGCATTCCTCCAGTTAAAATTCTCAAGTCTGTACTCCACTGGTGCACAGTATGGGGGAGAAATCAGATTGTAGGGTGTATGCAACCTTTATAGTGCTCTTCTGTAGGTGCAGGCTGTGTGATTGGCTACCTATGATGCATTCCACCTGCCAAGTACATCATTAAGAGCTAGTAAACTAAAGAAATGCTAGTAAATGTCTGACTTAAGAGTATTTAAAGAGAGGCTGTATATATTTTAAGCATTTTTAAGAAGTTTTCACCGTGAAATGAAAGCGCTTAATCAATTGTGGATTAAAATATTTTTTCGACTTCCTTGAGTGTGGTGCACGAATTTTCTAAGAGTATGGCCCTTTATTTGACTTTGGCTCCTGCAGTACTGTAGTTTTGTTTCACATCATTAAGAACATTTAATGGCCCTAGTTTAAGCAAAGCAGACGTCATCAGTAATTAATATGTCATTGGCTTTTAGATACTTTCAGCACTATAGTGCACCATGCAAATGTGTGCCCCACGCATAAGCAATGCTTAGCAAATGGTGTACAGCCCCCCAGCCTTCCTCACTCAGCACAGCACCATGCCACACAAACACATGGAAACAAGCTCCGCAAAGGTAAACAAAGCTCAGTAGGCACTGTACACCCCCCCCCCGAAAGGTCACACTCAGCATGGCAGCACACCTTGCAGCCACCCAGAAACACATGTCCTAAAGGTAAACAAAACATAGCAGTCAGTGTACACACACTCCTATTCAGCACAGCAGCACACCATGCAAACAGGCGCAGCTGAGCTCCAGTAAGCTTACAAGTCCTCAGACACACCCCTCTTCATGTCTGCTACGTCTTCTGTGGACACCAACATGGTTCTATGCCTACATGGAAGGGATATGCAAGCATGGATACCCATTTTTGCTGTTTAGTAACACCACCTCATTTGCATAGAGATCCATGCACACATCCTGGAAACTACATGGTTCCAGGCCCTACCTCGTTAGCAACAGTACCATTCCACCATTGCAGATATTTAATGCAGGGTCCTATAATACATTTCTGTCACATACTATTAAATTTGGCTTTTCCACTCTTTTTTTTTTCATAAATGCATGTTTGTGGCTGCACAAACATACCTGGATCATTAAAAAACTATTTTAATTTATTTCCCTTATGTTTTTGGACACGTGGTGGATAGTTTTGCTCATATATGTATGTGCTATGCCATTTCTGTCCATCTATCTATGTTTTTACAGCCCCTGTTCTCTGTCTAAAATTCTGTACACAGAATTTTTCCGTGTACACTATGGACACTGACACAGGGTCTGCAGGCTGCCTATCTGCTTGCTGGATTGCTCTGCCTCCCTGATTTGCATGAAATTCACCTGCTTATGAGGTGATTTGCATGCCACGGATACTTCTGTGTTGGCTTGTGTGTGTGCACCGCCCAACTGTGTTTAATGAATCACAAACCTGCTTATTTTCATGTAAGCAGCATGCCATGATGCCTACACTGTAAAAAAGACCATGTAGGCTTTATTAAACTCCCCCCTAAATGTTTTCCCGGCTTTCAAAGTCATACAACACTTAGTGTGTGCTGCCAGAGAGGTAGTGTAACATGGTCCATTATACACTCACCTTTAATGTCTCTCAACTGTTCAGATTTTTGCAAGACATCCAGATGATTGCTTCATATTTTTGAACAAAAACCAAGAACATAGTGGAATAACAGAGGCAGGAGAAAGAAGTATTAACCTCTGTGGTGGTTACTACATCTAAAGGAACAGATACGGACAGTACAAGTTTAAGCCATCATGTGGGACTAAATGCAAGCACCTTTGATAGGTATGTGGTCAGTCAAATTATCCAGAAAGACTCTGAACTGAAAATCATCAATTTTTCAGATTTGATAATTAATAATGACGTAGAATTGTTACTTAGTAAAGGGGTGAAGTTTAGCCCTACTTATTTTCCCAGTCTAGCAGACCTTATGTTGGAAATTAATCGTTTTTGTCGCAAACTACATCTCAAAGTATTTTTTAAAAATCATAATAATTATGTAAATAATCAAGATGATAATGGTAATTATGGAGAGAGTATATCTTGCGAGAGTGATGATTCTTTGTTAAATCTATCAGTGTATGATTTTGATGATGGTAATAAAGTTGATGATAGTGTAAATGAAGAAGTTAATGTGGGGTCTGGTTTTGTAACTGGATATGGTAAACTTTTAGTACTCTGGGTACCTTACACAAGTTAGTTTTATCCTCCCAAGTCCTCATCTAGCATTTGTTTGTTTGAAAATGTTTTATGTAAACAGCTAGAGGTAGAACAGAACAAAGAAAAAATGGGGAATAGAAATTTTAATCTAAGTAAGAAAGAATAGGATGCATTACAAAATTTGCGAAACAACAACAGGGATTATGTATATACTCACAAGGGGAGTAACTGGGTCATACTCTGCAGTGAGCAATACAACAACATGGCTGATAACTTGCTAGGGACCCGAATGTGTACAATGAATTGACTCATAATCCCACAAGTGAATTTCATTTACAACTGTTAGAATTACTTGAGAGGGGAAAGATTTGGTTTCCTCTCAGCATCAGATGTTAGGAGGTTGTATATTAAGAATCCAAAAGATGCAATGTTTGTGGTTATACCCAAGATGCATAAAAATCTAACCCCCCCAGGCAGACCAATCATATCAGGAAGGGGAGCATATTTACAAAATGTGGACATTTTTCTGGATTTTCAGCTGAAGGGGTGCCTTACTAAGATTGAGTCACACATTAGAAACGGAAATGAACTCTCAGATTTGATTGGAGGCATGGAATGGGGGGAGGATTAGTATTGGGCAAGTATCAATGTCAAATCATTGTACACTAGTATCAAGAACAAGTGGGGAATGGAATAAGTGAGAAATATGTTATGTTAGGTGAATGTCCACGTACACGTTTTGCTTTATATGTTAGAATTCTCATTGACACATAATAATGTTAGGTTTGAGAACAAGTGTTATCTACAAAAGGAAGGTACAGCTATGGAGGCATCTTATACCCCCACATATGCTATTATTTTTATGAATTATTTTGAAAATGTATGCATTTACAACACAAAGTTCTTTGGGCAAAAAATAATTATGTACAAAAGGTTCATAGATGATTTGATCTTATAGTCAGGGGAGATATGGAAGAATTTTTGGAATTCATGACACATTTACAAAGAAATTGTTTTGAACTTGAGTTCACCTTTCAAACACACAGGGAGGCCATACAACAGCAGAGTACATTACAGGCCATTTATTAAAGAGATGGCAGTGAATAATTTTTTAATGGCAAGTAGTATGCATGCCCCTCATCTATTGTCATCCTTACTATATGGAGAATATTGGCATATTACCAATAAAACATCAGAAAAATCAAAATTGGGAGAAGAGTTTTCCACGGTAAGGTCTAAATTAGCAAGCAGAGGATATTCTGAGAATATGCTGAGCAAAGCCAAAACACAAGTTAATAACAAACTTTGGGGTTTTGGCACAACATCTAGAATCAGGTATTATAGGGAGCATGACAGACATGATGCTAGTGTTAGAACAGGGAATGATGTGGATAGGCTGTTTTTTGTTAATAGATGTTCACCCTTCTCGGATTTATTAAGAAAGTTGGTGGATAGATTTTGGCCAATCATTAGTAATGACAACAGCCTCAGGGGCTTCTTTCTGGAAAGGGTCACTTTCTCATACAGTAGATTTCTGAATTTAAAGGGACTTCTTAATAAGAGAAAATTTAGGCCAGCAGATACTTGGGAGGGTAGTTTCCTTTGTGGGAGATGCAAGGATTGTAAAACGATTATAAATCTTGATGGGGTGAATATCATTGGAAAATTCTATAGGACCCATGATAAGTTCCAGTGCGATTCCTGTGGAGTGGTTTATATTATTGAGTGTGACTGTGTGCCCAATATTTGGTACATAGGACAGACCAGAAGAGAGGTGAAAAAATGCATTATGGAACACTTGGGCTATATTAGGAAGAGGAGACTGGATAGTCCAGTAGCAGATCATTTTTGTAAAATTCGTGGAAATTCTGACACTATTTTTTTCTTTAGTGTATTAGCCAAACTCCATTTTGGCCAAGGAGAGGAAGTTTACAGCAAATTATTGCCTCTGAAAACTAGATTGATCATTAACTTTGGTACCCTTTTTCCTAAGGGGTTGAATAAGGACGTGAATTTGAATATTATATAATATAAAGATTATTTCAAATAACATGCATTGAATATATATTTATATTTGTGGATGTGGAGTTATTCTATTTTGATATATATATATATATATATATATATATATATATATATATATATATATATTTTTTTTTTCATTAAGCACTAAGTACTTTATTCTAGTTATAGTTGATTAAATTCAATTTAATTTAATTAATTGTAATTGAGAATTTGTATAAAAGGAAGCCATGTGGTGTGAATTTGTATAAAAGGAAGCCATGTGGTGTGAAGGCGCAAGCTAAGGTGCTGAATGCACCAGTAACTCCATTTCTATTATTCCACTGTGTTCTTGTTTTTTAGTTCATGTTTGTGGAAATATATTTTTTGTATGCTTCATATTTTTGGTCTGTTTCTCATAAAACCTGTGGGTTGTGACCAACCACTGAAGATTGATGTCAGTACATATTGATATTCATTTGAGTTTCAGAGTTCCATTGCATTTGAGTTTATGAATTCTAAGAACCTTTGGGCTAGAGTGTTGGGGCTTGAGTAATGTTCCCAGTCTATGTTTGGGTAGTTGAAGTCTCCCAAAATGATGGTATTTGGAGAGACATTCATACTCTCCAGTGTCTTCAGGAAGGCTGTGTGGGGTTCCTGAGTTTGAGAGGGTGGTCTGTAGCATGCTACAAACTGTAAGGCAGTTTTGCCTATGGTTAGTTGCACCTGGATAGTCTCCGATGCTTCGTATGCTGCTACTAACCTGGAGGTGTGGGTATCTTTGATGAAAATGGATACTCCCTCCTTTTGTGGTTCTGTCCAAGTTTTGGGGCCGGAAAGCATGATATGAGGTAAAACCTGATAGTGCTGGGGTGCTCTCAGGAGCCTTGAACCAGGTTTCAGTCACTGCACAGACATCGATGTTCTCCATACTGAGGAGGGCTTCGAGGGCGTGCATCTTGAGGTTTAGACTTCTGGCATTGAGCAGCATTACCCTTAGTTTTTTCCACTTGTGTTTTCTAGGGAGGTAGGTTTGTCATTTGAGCCTTGCCTAAATAAGGCACTATGGGGGTGGCAAGAGCCTTGGCCAATATCCGGAAGCCGAGGGGTGACAGGTGCAAACCATCCCTTGCGAAGCAGCGTGGTTTGTCAAGCATGTCATCCCAAGCAGACAGACACTGGATCCCCTTAGAATGACACCAGTAATTGAGCCAATTGTTAAAACTGATCATTTTGTCTTTGTACTGTGGCATCATTCTTGGTGAGGGTAAGATGCTGCTCAGGGTCAGGGTCATACCAGCCTGGGCTACATAATCAGAGAGCTCCTCTATGTCTCTTTTCATGTAGTCCAGGGAGGTACGTCTCAGGTCATTCACACCTGCATGTACAATGACTGAGTCATATTTGTACTTGCTGTGGAGTGACCTGAGTGCTTGTGTTATGTGGCGGATTCTAGCTCCCGACAGGCAGCTTACTGTGACCCTCTCCTTGTTCAGTCTGGTGAGCGGGACGTCCAGTGTGCCTGACTATGGAGTCACCTATTACAAGTGTGTCTGGCATGTTGTTTGGCCTTAAGGGCTGTGACTGTTTAGCACACTGACTTTGTGAACTATGTGTTGCATTTGCTATATCTTGAGGTGGTGGTTGCTTGGGTGTCTGCTTTGGAGGCCTCTGTTGTTTTGGTAGATTTTTAATCAGCGCCTCCAAGTATGTTTTTGTGTGTTTTTGTGTTTGGTTTGCAGTTGTGATAGTTCTATGTGAGACTGGGTTTGTGGTGTGCGTGGTTACCTTCTCCTCCTGACTGGTCTTGCCAGTACTGAATTGAGAGAGCTCAGCCTCCAGTTTGGCTATATAGTTGCATCTCTATATATTTGTATTTATTGGGAGGAGGAGAGGGTTGTCTGTGTACATGAGGCAATTGTAACATTGCCTCAAGATTCTAGATTCACCAGCTGAACAGGAGAGGACGCCAGCAACTGACCCTTCGACATGCTAGAAATAGTGAAAAAGATTGCTGTGTAACTGAGTCAGAAAGGACCTATAGGAAATGGGTACTCAACAGAATTTCAGGCTAGTTTAAAGTAAGCAGCAGAAGCTATTTTCAGTGAAAAAGCAAAGATACTTAAATCCAGAAGGTAGTCACTTTTTTCGAGTTCCTTGCTGCTAGGACCACTCTGTAAACCCACGTGGAGCTTGTCTGAGCAGTACAGCCAGAAAAACGCCTAGAGGCGGATTTTAAGCAGTGAACTACAAAAGAGCTAGGAATGGTCCCAAACAGTGGATGCTCAGAATTGAGGAGTAATGGGAGGATTAAGGAACAAGAACTCTCAACCTCCTTCCTTCATTAAAGACTGAGAACCTACCTGCCTGGTCAATGGGACCCCTATCTAATACATCCTGCCATCTGAGCTGCACTCTTCATCCTATTCTCTAAGTCCCTCCTTCTAAAGGATTCAAGGAACTCTCAACCTCCTTCCTTCATTAAAGACTGAGAACCTACCTACCTGGTCAATAAGGACCCCCATCTAATACATCCTGCCATCTGAGCTGCACTCTGAGGATATTTTTGTCTTATTCTTTAAGTCCCTCCTTCTAAAGGATTCAAGGAAGTACATTGACCCCCCCAACCACACTGTGTATTGAACTGTTTTTTATCAACTTTTTCTAGTGTATATTTAAAAAGGCTCTCTCCTGAGCCAGGTACCCAGCAGCCAGACCCTGCACTCCCCTTTTAAATTAACTTTTCTTCTCCATTGTTACTAAACACTAACTTACCATTTTCTTACCTTTCTACATTTCCAGCTGACTCAAATTCTTCCTTTGTCCACTAGGTGGCACCCTTTACCTGCTTGTGTTATATTCCCTTTTTCCCCTTCTCCAGTATTCAACCCCTCACTACTGCTTAATTTCTTTCTTATCTTTTTACTCTCTTTGTTCCTGCATCTGACTGCTCTTTATACTTACCCCTCTATCACCCAATCTCCCCTTTCCCTTCACCTCTATCCCTTGTAAACAAAATATTGTAGTAGTACTTCTCACTCACCTGGAACTGTCTAGTGCTCCTCTATGATCAGTTGCTTACTGATTGCCTCTTAGATTCTCATCCTTTACTTGCTCTAACCCACTCCATTCGCCCTGTGGGCTCACTCTGCTCCCCTACCCTACCCCCACTTCGCACCCACGGGTCCTAACCTTATATTTCTCTCACCACTCCCACTTTTCAACATACCAATCACACATTACTTCACCCTCTTGCTCATCCAATACCTATCTTTGTCTACAGTAACACATACTCTATTTATTCCTTCACTTCCTCTCTACATTTTCTTTTATTTCTACTTCCCACATTTTCTCCATATACATCCCTATCACTATACCTGCACTTCTAAACTCTAATAATTTAAAACATATCCTCCTTTTCTCACTTCTTCCTTTCCTTATGCCATCATACATTCTAACCTCATATGAACTACTTAGACTCAAAGAGCCACACTATGTCACTCAACATACTAGCCCACCTTCCCAAAACACATTCCAACCATTATCAAACAACATTTCTTCTCCTAGCTACCTTCTTGAAAAATTTCATAGAAAGTTCCACATTACCTACCCTAACCAGGCATACAGAAAATTGTTATACATCTACTCCAAATCCTCTGACACCAAAATACGATTACTTCTCTCCCTTCTAGCAGGTGACATTCATCCCAACCCTGGCAAATAACACTGCTACTATAAACCCCCTTTATTCTCCACCCTTATGCTCTAACTTTCCTCCAAACCCCAAACTCTCTCTTAATAGCTCACCTTAACATCCACAGCATTAATAATAAAATTACCCAGCTTCATGCACTGCTTGATGTACACTCATTGAACATCCTTTGCCTATCTGAAACTTGGCTCAAACCAACAATCCGAGATAGGGAAATTACTCCCTGGGCTACAACATCTTAAGACTAGGTTCAGTGTATTTTGTGTCATTTTGGACTAACTCTGAGCATATCTGGGAGTTTCCACCCAGGTTTCTAACATAGCTAAAGAAGGCCTTGTGATTGTCTTTTGTGTCATTTGCTATTTTTTCTCTCAAAGTTGGCCTTGGATGATTTTATGAGTGATCGTAGTTTTTTGCTAGTACTGATCAGAGATGCCTTTCCTTTTAGGGATTTTGCTCTGTCATGTAGTAGCTTCCTCCTTCTGTTGTAAAGTTTGTTTATGGCTGGGGTCCACCAGACCAGTCGCCTGCCTTTGGGGGAATGGGTCTTGGTTTTATTTGGGATTGCATGATCCATGATTTCTTGAAGGTGCCCATAGAAGGCATTTGCAAAGGATTCAGCAGTGTGGGTTGTGGTTTCCACTGGCCCAGGGGCCTTGAAAGATACCACTTCAGTCTTAAGAAGTGTGAAGTTTGCTTTTGAGAAGTTCTTCACTGTGGTCTTTTGTGCAGGGGTGGGGGCGGGATGTGGATTTCCAGTGAGATTAATTTATGGTCTGATCTTACCAAAGAGGGATGTACTTCCGGTGTGGAGCATTTTGTCCCCATGTTTTTGATGATCAGGTCTAGTATATTGTCTCCTCTTGTGGGAATGGTGACTAGTTGTTCCATTGCATTTGAGTTTATGAATTCTAAGAACCTTTGGGCTAGAGTGTTGGGGCTTGAGTAATGTTCCCAGTCTATGTTTGGGTAGTTGAAGTCTCCCAAAATGATGGTATTTGGAGAGACATTCATACTCTCCAGTGTCTTCAGGAAGGCTGTGTGGGGTTCCTGAGTTTGAGAGGGTGGTCTGTAGCATGCTACAAACTGTAAGGCAGTTTTGCCTATGGTTAGTTGCACCTGGATAGTCTCCGATGCTTGTGCGTTGCCACTAACCTGGAGGTGTGGGTATCTTTGATGAAAATGGATACTCCCCTCCTTTTGTGGTTCTGTCCAAGTTTTGGGGCTGGAAAGCATGATATGAGGTAAAACCTGATAGTGCTGGGGTGCTCTCAGGAGCCTTGAACCAGGTTTCAGTCACTGCACAGACATCGATGTTCTCCATACTGAGGAGGGCTTCGAGGGCGTGCATCTTGAGGTTTAGACTTCTGGCATTGAGCAGCATTACCCTTAGTTTTTTTCCACTTGTGTTTTCTAGGGAGGTAGGTTTGTCATTTGAGCCTTGCCTAAAAAAGGCACTATGGGGGTGGCAAGAGCCTTGGCCAATATCCGGAAGCCGAGGGGTGACAGGTGCAAACCATCCCTTGAGAAGCAGCGTGGTTTGTCAAGCATGTCATCCCAAGCAGACAGACACTGGATCCCCTTAGAATGACACCAGTAATTGAGCCAATTGTTAAAACTGATCATTTTGTCTTTGTACTGTGGCATCATTCTTGGTGAGGGTAAGATGCTGCTCAGGGTCAGGGTCATACCAGCCTGGGCTACATAATCAGAGAGCTCCTCTATGTCTCTTTTCATGTAGTCCAGGGAGGTACGTCTCAGGTCATTCACACCTGCATGTACAATGACTGAGTCATATTTGTACTTGCTGTGGAGTGACCTGAGTGCTTGTGTTATGTGGCGGATTCTAGCTCCCGACAGGCAGCTTACTGTGACCCTCTCCTTGTTCAGTCTGGTGAGCGGGACGTCAGTGTGCCTGACTATGGAGTCACCTATTACAAGTGTGTCTGGCATGTTGTTTGGCCTTAAGGGCTGTGACTGTTTAGCACACTGACTTTGTGAACTATGTGTTGCATTTGCTATATCTTGAGGTGGTGGTTGCTTGGGTGTCTGCTTTGGAGGCCTCTGTTGTTTTGGTAGATTTTTAATCAGCCTCCAGTATGTTTTTGTGTGTTGTGTTTGGTTTGCAGTTGTGATAGTTCTATGTGAGACTGGGTTTGTGGTGTGCGTGGTTACCTTCTCCTCCTGACTGGTCTTGCCAGTACTGAATTGAGAGAGCTCAGCCTCCAGTTTGGCTATATAGTTGCATCTCTCGCATATATTTGTATTTATTGGGAGGAGGAGAGGGTTGTCTGTGTACATGAGGCAATTGTAACATTGCCTCAAGATTCCCAGATTCACCAGCTGAACAGGAGAGGACGCCAGCAACTGACCCTTCGACATGCTAGAAATAGTGAAAAAGATTGCTGTGTAACTGAGTCAGAAAGGACCTATAGGGAAATGGGTACTCAACAGAATTTCAGGCTAGTTTAAAGTAAGCAGCAGAAGCTATTTTCAGTGAAAAAAAAGCAAAGATACTTAAATCCAGAAGGTAGTCACTTTTTCGAGTTCCTTGCTGCTAGGACCACTCTGTAAACCCACGTGGAGCTTGTCTGAGCAGTATAGCCAGAAAAAAACGCCCAGAGGCGGATTTTAAGCAGTGAACTACAAAAGAGCTAGGAATGGTCCCAAACAGTGGATGCTCAGAATTGAGGAGTAATGGGAGGATTAAGGAACAAGAACTCTCAACCTCCTTCCTTCATTAAAGACTGAGAACCTACCTGCCTGGTCAATAAGGACCCCTATCTAATACATCCTGCCATCTGAGCTGCACTCTTCGTCCTATTCTCTAAGTCCCTCCTTCTAAAGGATTCAAGGAACTCTCAACCTCCTTCCTTCATTAAAGACTGAGAACCTACCTACCTGGTCAATAAGGACCCCCATCTAATACATCCTGCCATCTGAGCTGCACTCTGAGGATATTTTTGTCTTATTCTTTAAGTCCCTCCTTCTAAAGGATTCAAGGAAGTACATTGACCCCCCCAACCACACTGTGTATTGAACTGTTTTTTATCAACTTTTTCTAGTGTATATTTAAAAAGGCTCTCTCCTGAGCCAGGTACCCAGCAGCCAGACCCTGCACTCCCCTTTTAAATTAACTTTTCTTCTCCATTGTTACTAAACACTAACTTACCATTTTCTTACCTTTCTACATTTCCAGCTGACTCAAATTCTTCCTTTGTCCACTAGGTGGCACCCTTTACTTGCTTGTGTTATATTCCCTTTTTCCCCTTCTCCAGTATTCAACCCCTCACTACTGCTTAATTTCTTTCTTATCTTTTTACTCTCTTTGTTCCTGCATCTGACTGCTCTTTATACTTACCCCTCTATCACCCAATCTCCCCTTTCCCTTCACCTCTATCCCTTGTAAACAAAATATTGTAGTAGTACTTCTCACTCACCTGGAACTGTCTAGTGCTCCTCTATGATCAGTTGCTTACTGATTGCCTCTTAGATTCTCATCCTTTACTTGCTCTAACCCACTCCATTCGCCCTGTGGGCTCACTCTGCTCCCCTACCCTACCCCCACTTCGCACCCACCCCAGGGGTCCTAACCTTATACTTCTCTAACCACTCCCACTTTTCAACATACCAATCACACATTACTTCACCCTCTTGCTCATCCAATACCTATCCTTGTCTACAGTAACACATACTCTATTTATTCCTTCACTTCCTCTCTACATTTTCTTTTTATTTCTACTTCCCACATTTCCTTCATATACATCCCTATCACTATGCCTCCACTTCTAAACTCTAATAATTTAAAACATATCCTCCTTTTCTCACTTCTTCCTTTCCTTATGCCATCATACATTCTAACCTCATATGAACTACTTAGACTCAAAGAGCCACACTATGTCACTCAACATACTAGCCCACCTTCCCAAAACACATTCCAACCATTATCAAACAACATTTCTTCTCCTAGCTACCTTCTTGAAAAATTTCATAGAAAGTTCCACATTACCTACCCTAACCAGGCATACAGAAAATTGTTATACATCTACTCCAAATCCTCTGACACCAAAATACGATTACTTCTCTCCCTTCTAGCAGGTGACATTCATCCCAACCCTGGCGCAAATAACACTGCTACTATAAACCCCCTTTATTCTCCACCCTTATGCTCTAACTTTCCCTCCAAACCCTCAAACTCTCTCTTAATAGCTCACCTTAACATCCACAGCATTAATAATAAAATTACCCAGCTTCATGCACTGCTTGATGTACACTCATTGAACATCCTTTGCCTATCTGAAACTTGGCTCAAACCAACAATCCGAGACAGGGAAATTACTCCCCTGGGCTACAACATCTTAAGACTAGACCGTAAAGCCAAAAAAGGAGGTGGTTTAGCAATTATCTATAAAACAGATATGCAAATTACTGTTATTCATGAAAAACCTCCCTCTGTTAGTAACTCTGAAATCCTGATCTCTAAATTACACCTTAATACCCACAAATCCATCTATATTATATGCACCTACCTTCCACCTGGTAATAATATTAATACCCCCGAAGAAATCCTTAGTTGGCTCTCTATTAAATTCCCACAAGAAACCATAGCACTGGGTAATGTCAATATAGACTGGAAAACCTGCCCCTCAGGAGTCACCCCTCCCTCTTAAATCTCCATGGCTTTTCACAAACTATTCACACCCAAACCAGAACTAACAAATCTCATAACAAAGAAAGTACATTGGATTAGATTCTGATAAATAGTCACCACACAATTATACAGTAGGAACACTACCTGACGACTTAAGTGACCATGCCCTCACCTACTTAATTAGACATAAAACTCCTGCCCCTAACCTTGCTAAATATAAAATGGTCAGAACAAATAGAAACTTTAACCCTGAATCCTTCCTAGCTGAACTAAGAGCTACAAACTGGTCTCCTCTTAAACTCCTGCCACTAGTTGATGCTATAGCTTACTTCAACTCAAAGGTCTTATCTATACTAGACTCTCATGCCCCTATAAAATCTGTCAGAATTCACTCAAACAAGCCCCTTGGCTTTCAAAAGATACACGGCATAAAATTATTCTGAAAAATAAGCTGTGGACCAAACACCATAGCACTAAAGATCCCAGCGACCAACTTACATTTAGACAAATACGAAACATTATAAAAAAGCCATACTTCTAGACAAAATAAATTACTACTGCCATTTACAACAAACTAACCAACAAAATCTACAAGAGTTTTGGGCAGGAATAAATAGACTCTTAAAGCCTGGCCACTCCGACACTCTATATCCCTTATGCTCTTCACAGAACAACCCAAAACAAACTGCTGATGCCTTTAATACATTCTTCACTGAAACTGCCCCTCAGAGTTCCCCAAGGCTTTATTCTTGGCCCCCTTCTGTTTTCTATTTTTATTAATGATCCCCAAACCACTATTCCCTTTGCAACCTGTATACAATATGCTGATGATTCTACTTTGATTTGTTCTGCCTCATCCCTCTCTGAACTGCACTCTATCACCCAGCAGACTTTCCCAACCATTGAAGCATGGTTCCTAAAACAATATCTAATCTTAAACCTCCAAAAAAAAAAAAATTTTTACTTTTCTCCCCCACCCAAAAATCCCCTCCTCTCAACTTCTCTGTCTTGTCTAATAATGGCACCAGCATATCACCAGACCCCTCTGCCAGGCTCCTTGGAGTAGAGCTATACAACAAACTATCCTTTGACTCTCACATAAACAACACTGTAAAATTAGTTAACAGAAAGCCAGGCTCCCTTTATAGGATTAAACCATTCCTTACTCCACTTGCCAGAACTTCCACTGCCCATTCCCACCTGGTCTCAACCCTCCTTTACACCTCTCCTATTTACACTTACCTGTCCAAAACTAACCTCAACAAACTGTCTGCTGCCTACAACAGTATCACTAGATTTGCCTCTTACTCTACTTTTAGAACTCACCATTGCATAACCTTAAAGAAATTAGGATGGCTTGAGTTGCAAAATCTGATCTTATTTCACCAACTCTCCTTAGCCCAAAAAATCCTGTACAAACCTACTAACACCCCTATACTCACTTCCCTTATAACTCCTTACTGCAACCTCAGAAGCCTACATTCTTCTAACAAATGTCTTATAACAACTTGTAAATCCAACAACTTGGCAGGTAACTCCTTTTTCTCAAACACTATAAGAAAAGTCTGGAACTCTCTTCCTGAAATCTCTCTGCCATCTCCTCTTATCACTGCTTCAAAACCCAGCTCAAAACTTACCTTAGTACCCGCTGGCTCTGCCCCTGCACAAACCCTGACTAACATTCCATTTGCTTCTAGTACTTCCATTTTTTCTGCTTACTAATTGTATTCTATAACTTACTTTTCTGCTTAATTTGTATTCTATTAGTATGTATTTAAGTCCAAATTGTTGCATCTGTAAGAACTTGCTATTGCAAATGCTCATGAACTAAAGTTGTAATTCTGTTTATCAATGTATGTATTTGGAGCTTTTCTCCCCGGGCCTCTACAGAAAATGGACTCAAATCCAGTTGGACCAGAGAACACACTTTTGACTACTAGCATTTTGGCTCTTTGCCATTTGTCACAGAACTTGTTCCCTAAACTTACTGAACAAGATATTTCATTTATCACATAGCAAAGTTCACCATATATAGGTCAGCTTAAGTTTAGTGTAGCCTATTTGCAGTGACAGAATTTTAAAGCTCATTCTGTGACACTAAGATTTTTACATACTATGTTCTTGTTTTGGATTTTCCCGGTTAGGGGTCGCCACAGCAGAACTCCGGTCCGCTAATGATTGGCAATAGATTTTTACAGTGCTGAGGTACCAGCTAAGATTTTTACATACTATACTGGTTCAATAAATCGCAACAAAATAAAAAAAAAAAAAAAAGTAACTCACGGTTCAGATCAAGATAATAATTCAGCAAATGACTTGTAGTTCAACTTAGGTTAAATAACTCACAGTTAGTCCACTATTCTATCCTTCAGGATTTTCCTGGGTGCAGACCCAAATGCTACAACCACTTCAGTATCCAGAGGCTTGAGTTCCACTCCACTTTGCAGTCCTCCACAGAATGTTTATGCAGTAGCTCACAGTTCTACAAGTCCTGTATAGCAGTGTTGCTTAGTGTTCCTCCTCCTGGCATCCATCCCTTTTCACAGGATGCAAGCATCTGTCATCTACAACAAAGTTGCCTAGAGTTCCTAGGTATCAGTTTCTTTTAACAAGAAGCAACCATCTCTGCCTTCTTGTCTCTGGTCCTCACTTTTTAAAGAAGGAGCATAGCCTCCTCCACTCAGGGCAGCTGTTGCTCCTCTGAGAAAACTGCCTCAAGAGTCTAGATCTGCATACCCTGCATTGGTTGCAAGGTGACACTTAACCACATGAACCCCCATCTCAGACCTGTGATGTTGAACAACATTAGCAAATTAGACACTATTTCATCTGGCCCATGGCCATCCTCACTTGCAGAGGATTTGTCTTTCTACAAGTTTTATGACAATGCCTGGTGATATGTCCAGTCTGAGAACAGATATAGCACAGTACTCATCTTATAGGTTCATAGGTAGGTACTAGGCTATTGGCCCAAGGGCCTACGTAAGCCTAGCCAGCAAAGTTCCATAGCTTACATCACCCAAGAAAGTTATTTTCTTGTGCCACTGTCCAGCAGAGACACAGAAGTGATCCCCGGGGTGTATTTCCTATTTCCCATCCACTCATCAGGATTTTTCTTGAAGAGTGCTAATGAAGAACTTTGCTTGACATAGATGGGTAGCTTGTTCCAGAGTATAGGAAGTCTCTGGGACAGGAATCTATCCCTCCAGAGTGTCCTGTTTATTGTGGTGACAAGGTTTAGGTCCCTAGAGTGTGTAGCTCGGAGGGCTTGGGATTTCTTTATGTGTAGCATGTCCAACAGCTCTGGGTTTGACATAGCTTTATATGTTAGGCAGAGATCACCTCGGAGTAGACGATATGCTATGGAGTAAAGCTGGAGTTTTTTGAGGTGGCCAGTGTAGGGCATTTGTTTGAGGCCAGTAATCCTCTTTGTGAGGTACTTCTGTGGCCTTTCCAGCTGCTGCAGATGTCTTGTGAGGTACATTCCAAAAGGGGAGTTGTACTCTATAATGGGTCTAATGAGTGACAAATAGAGGGGAACAATGACCTCTTTTTTCCTGGATGAGAACCCTTTTATGATGAGGTGTGCCACATAGAAAGACTTCCTGACTACTGTGGTGATGTGACAATCAAAGGAGAGACTACTGTCCACCCGGGTCCCAGGGTCTCTTATCACGCATTTGGTGTTAAGTAGATTGCTGCCTATGTGGTAGTTCATGGGTACAGACTTTTTACCAAAGGGGATGACACTGCACTTTTTGGCATTGAGCTTGAGGCCATGGCTCTGACACCAGGCTCAGTAAGGCCCTTCTGTAGGATGTCCACATCATTTGGGGACTTGACTATGGCTCCTAGTTTGTAGTCATCTGCAAACTTTGTTAGCCAGAGGCCTTCTGTGTTAGCCTGTGCTTCAGAAAAGTAGATACCAAACAGGAGAGGTCCCAGGATGGAACCCTGTGGTACTCCACTTGTCACTGTTTTGAGGTCAGATTTGGAGA